>NC_089228.1:67910202-68108668 GCF_963924675.1 Phocoena phocoena | reverse complement strand
AAAGCAGTCAGAGAAAAAAGGACACATGACATACAGAGAAACAATGATAAGAATAATGGCTGACTTCTCATCAAGAACAAGAAAGGCAGAGAATAGTGGAACAATATCTTTAAAGTGCTGAAAGAAAAATGCCTCAAATTCTAAATTCAATGAAAATATCCTTCGAAGAGAATAAATGTATTTTCAAAAGACAAAAGCTGAAGGAATTACTCTCCAACAGACTTGCACTAAAAAAGTAATTCTAAAAGAAATTCTTTAGGCTTAAGGGAAATATTCATTTATGTATATACCACATTTTCTTTATCCATTCACTTGTCAATGGACATTTAGGTTGTTTCCAAATCTTGGTTATTGTGAGTAATGCTGCAGTGAACATTGGTGGGGGGGAGGGGTGCTCATATCTTTTTGTGATCCTAATTTCAGTTCTTTTGGATAAATACTCAGAAGTAGAATTGCTGGATCATATGGTAGTTCTGTTTTTTTCTTTATTGCACTGACTAGTTCCTCCAGTATAATACTGAATTGAAGGGTGAAAACAGACATCTTTGCCTTATTCTTGATTTTAAGTATAAAGTATTTAACCATTAAGTATGATGTCAGCTGTAGGTAGGTTTTTTGTAGATGCCTTTAACTCAGCTGACAAAGTTTTCTTTTATTTCCTAGTTTGCTCAGAGTTTTTAATCATGAATGGATGTTTAATTTTGTCAAATAGTCTTTCTGTATCTATAAAAATTATTATATTATTTTTCTTCTTTATTCCTTTAATACAGTGAGGTACAATGAATGATTTTCAAAAGGTATACAGATCTTGCATTTTTAGATAAACTCCAGTTGGTCACGAGTATCACATATATATTGCTAAATCTGATTTACTAACATTTTATTAAGGATTTTTATGTCTATGTTCATGAGGGGTGTTAATCTATAAATCTGTAATCTTTTGAAGTTTTTGTCTTGTTTAAATATCTATATATTTAAATGCTATAAATGTCCCTTTATTAATCCCTTTTTAATTCCTTTAAATATATATATATATAAAGGAATATATATTTATCTAGTCATCTGTCAATGGACATTAAAAGGCATATAAATTGGAAAGGAAAGCATACAATTATTTATTTGCAGAAGACATGGTTATATATGTAAAAAATCTTAATGAATCTACCAAACTACTAGAACTAATAAGTAAATTAAGCATTCACACAAATACGTAGTCAATATACAAAAATCAATTGTATTTCCATATACTAGCAATGAACAATTAGAAAAGGAAATTTTTAAAACACAATTTACAATCGCATCCAAACCCATAAAATTCTTAGAAATAAATTTAACAAAAGATGTATAACACCTCTCTACTGAAAACTATAAAACTGCTGAGAAACATTAAAGAACCTAAATAAATGGTTATTTTTTGGTTCATTTATAGGGAGATTCAATATTGTTAAGATGTTAATTCTTCCCCAAATTGACCTATAAATTTAATGTAATCTCCATCAAACTCCAGCAGGCCTACTGTAGAAATTGAAAAGCTGATCCTAAAATTTATATGGAAATGAAAAACAAAACAAAAATAACACCTGGACTAGCTAATACAATCTTGAAAAAGAAGAACAAAGATTGAGAACATATACTATCTGATCTCAAGATGACTTTTTTCAAGGTATAGTCATCAAGAAAACATAACAAAGGACAGACAAACAGATTAATGGAAACAAAACAGAGTGCCCTGGATAAAATCACACATATACAGTCAAATAATTTTCAACAAGGGTGCCAAAGCAATTAAATGGGAAAAGGAAAAGTATTTTCAACAAATGGTGCTAGAACTGGATATTTTTAAGGAAAAAAAGAACTTTGACCACTACATCATACCATATACAAAAATTAATTTCAGATGGATTATGGACCTAAACATATAAGCTAAAACTATAAAATTTCTAGATGAAAGCTGGAGAATATTTTCATGTCTTTAGTATACGTGAAAATTTTTTAGAGAAAACAAAAATCACCAACAAAAAGAAAAAACTGATAAACTGGATTTCAGCAGCAAAATTTAAAACTTCTAGGCAATTGAACTGAAAAGGAAGAAATAAAATTATCTCAGTTCGCAGATGACAGACCTTTTATGCAAAAAACCCTGAAGATTCCACAATAAACTGTTATAATAATCAAATTTCAGCTAACTTGCAGGATACAAAATCAACAGACAAAAATCAGTCACATCTCTATACACTAACAATGAACAATCTGAAAATGAAATCATCAACTCTATCTACAATAGCATCAAAAACAATAAAATACTGAGGAATAAATTAAATCAAGGAAGTGAAAGACGTACACTGAAAGCTACATAACACTGCTGAACAAAATGAAAAGAGACATAAATAAATGGAAGGGCATGCTGTGTTCATGGATTGGAAGACTTAATATTGTTAACATGACAATACTACCTGAAGCAATCTACAGATTCAGTACAATCCGTATCAAAATCCCAATGGCAGTTTCTGCAGAAATAGAAAAATCCATCCTAGAAATCATATGGAAACTCAGAGGACCCCAAATAGCCAAAACAATACTGCAAATGAAGAACAAAGCTGGGGACCTCATATATCCTGAATTCAAAAAAACTTACTACAACACTGCAGTAAAACAGTGTGGTACTGGTATCAAGACCAATGGAACAGAATAGAGAGCTCAGAAATAAACCCTCACATATATGATCAAATGATTTTCAACAAGAGTGCCAAGGCATTCCATGGGGAATGGATAGTCTTTTCAACAAATGGTGCTGGGAAAACTGGATATCCACATGCAAAAGAATAAAGTTAGACTCTTACTTTACACCATCTATAAAAATCAATTCAAAATGGATCAAAGACCTAAACATAAGAGCTAAACCTATGAAACTCTCAGAAGAAAACACAGGGAAAAGCTTCATGACACTGGATTTAGGAATGGACTTGAAGCATAGGCAGTAAAAGAAAAAAACAGATAAAATGGACTACATCAAAATTTAAAACTTCTGTGCATCAAAGGACACAATCAATATAATAAAAAACAACCCACGGAATGCGAAAAAATATTTTCAAATCATATATCTGATTAACAGATTAATACCCAGAATGTATAAAGAACTATAACACAACAACAAAAATCAAACAAACCAATTTAAAAATGGGCAGGGCTTCCCTGGTGGCGCAGTGGTTAAGAATCTGCCTGCCAATGCAGGGGACACGGGTTCGATCCTAAGCCTGTGAAGATCCCACATCCCGCAGAGCAACTAAGCCTGTGCACCACAACTACTGAGACCACACGCCTCAGCTACTGAAGCCCGCACGCCTAGAGCCTCTGCTCTACAACAAGAGAAGCCACTACAATGAGAAGCCCATGCACCACAACGAAGAGTAGCCCCCGCTCACCACAGCTAGAGAAAGCCCACACACAGCAACGAAGACCCAATGCAGCCAAAAATAAATAAATACAATAAATTTATAAAAAAAGAAAAAAAATGGGCAAAGGGAGGTGTGGCCACGATGGCAGAGTAGGAAGACCCTGAGCTCACCTCTTCACATGGGACACCAAAATTACAATTATTTAGAGAGCAACTGGCTATAAGAACAACCTGAAGACTACCAGAAGAGATTTTCTAGCTATAAAGAAGAAACCACAATGAGATGGGTAGGAGGGGTGGAGATGTGGTATAGTCAAGACCCACACCCCTGGGTAGGTAACTCACAAATGGAAGGTTAATCACAACTGCCCAGGTTCTCCCCAAGGACTGAGGCATCTGAGCCCTGGATTGGATTCCCCAGCCCAGGGGCTTTGTACCAGGAAGATGAGCCCCATAATATCTGGCTTTGAAGGCCAGCGGGGCTTACTTACAAGAGAGCTGGAGGGCTGTAGGAGAAGAGACTCCACTCTTAAAGGGCACATGAAAATTCTCACATACTCCCAGCACTCAAGCAGTAATTGTAAAGGAGGCTGCGTGAGACCCACTTGGTGATCTTGGAGAGTCTCCCAGAGAGACAGGAGGCCACTGGGACTCCTCTTGGGGACACAGATGCTGGCAACAGCCATTTTGGGGGAGCTTATTCTACCATGAGGACAGTGGTGTGTGCAAGTGCCATTTTGGTGTCCTCCCTCTACCAATTAGTGCTGGGGGCTTGCCCACCCACCAATGGGCTAGCACCAGTCCTGAGAGCCCCCCCACAGCCCCTTTTGACAGCTGCCCTAGGACTCAGCCCCATCCACAAGCAGCCAGCACCAGCCTCTGGTCCCCCAGGGCCCCACAGCCACCACCCCAGGATCAGGCCCCACCCACCAGAGGGTCAGCACCAGCCCCAGGACCCTCCTGGGACAGGCAGTCAGCCACAATGGGACCCAGCCCCGCCCACTAGCGAGCTGGTAACTACCACACAAGGTAGGGCCTGGCAGCCAACTGGGTCAGGGGCCAGCCCCACCTAACAGCACACCCACAATAATCAACCCTGCCACAACCGAAGGGCCCATGCAGCCCATAGCCCTAAAGCCCACACCTCTGGTAACCAGGGAGGAGTGTGTTGCTGGGCCCCATACGACATCTCCTATATAAGTCCACTTCTCCAAGGTTGGGAAACGTAACCAACCTACCTAATACGTAGAAATAAACAGAGAATCAGGCAAAGTGAGGAATATATCCCAAGTGAAGACATAAGACAAAATCCCAGAAGAATTAAGCGAGGTGGAGATAAGCAATCTACCCAATCAAGGGTTCAAAGTAATAATCATAAGGAAGCTTAATGAACTCGGTGAATGGATGAACACAGTAAGAAGTTTAACAAAGACTTAAAAAATATAAAGAAGAATCAAACGGAGCTGAAGAATGTAATAACTTAAATAAAAAACACACTAGAAGGAATCAGCAGTGTATTAGATGATACAGAGAAACAGATAAGTGAACTGGAAGACAGAATAGTATAAATCACCTAAGCTGAAAAAAGAATTTTAAAAAATGAGGACAGTTTAAGAGAACTCTGGGGCAACATCAATCATACTAACGTTTGCATTATGGAGGTCCCAGAAGGAAAAAAGAGAGAAATGGGGGCAGAGAACTTATTTGAGGAGAAAATAGCTGAAAACTTCCCTAACCTAGGAAAGAAAACAGACATCCAGGAAACACAGAAGTCCAGGCAACACAGAGAGTCCCAAACAAGATGAACCCAAAGAGGTCAACACCAAGACACACTATAATTAAAATGGCAAAAGTTAAAAGATAAAGACAGAATCTTAAAAGCTGCAAGAGAAGGACAACTAGTTACATACATGGGAACTCCCGTAAGACTGTCAGCTGACTTTTCAACAGAAAATCTGCAGACCAGAAGGGAGTGGCATAATATATTCAAAATGATGAAAGGGAAAAAAAAATCTACAACTGAGAATACTCTACCTTCCAAGAACATCATTCAGATTTGAAGGAGAGATAAAGATTTTTATAAACAAGCAAAAGCTGAGAGAGTTTAGCAACACTAAACCAGCTTTACAATAAATGTTTAAAGGGACTTCTCAAAGCAGAAAAGGCCACAACTATAAATACGAAAATTAAAAAAGGAAAAATCCCATTGATAAAGGCAGATATACAGTAAAGTTAGCAAATCAGCCACGTATAAAGCTATTAGGAAGGGTTAAAGTCAAAAATAGTAAAATAATTTATATCCACAATAAGTTGTTAAGGGACACACAGACAGAAGTACATAAAATATGATGTCAAAAATGTTAAACGTGGGAGGGGGAAGAGGGAAGTACAAATGCAAGGTTTTTAGAACGCATTCAAACGTAAGAGATTGTCAACTTAATAATCACTTATATATACATAGATTCTTATGTATTAACCTCACAGTAACCACAAACCAAAACCTTTTATAAATACACACACAAATGAGAAAGGAATCCAAACATAACACTAAAGACAGTCATCAAATCACAAGGTAAGAGAGCAAAAGAAAAAGGAACCTTTCTATTTCAAAAGAAAAAGAACTACAAAAACAACCAGAAAACAGTGAACAAAATGGCAATAAGTACATACCTATCAATAATTACTTTAAATGCAAATGAACTAAATGCTCCAATCAAAAGACATGCAGTGGCTGAATGGATAAAAAAACAAGACCCACATATATGCTTCCTGTAAGACTCACTTCAGATCTAAAGACACACAGAGACTGAACATGAGGGGATGGAAAAGACACTCCATGCAAATGGAAACTAAAAGAAAGCTGGGGTAGCTATACCCATATCAGACAAAATAGACTCTAAAACAAAAACTGTAACAAGAGACAGAGAAGAACATTATACAATGATAAAGGGATCAATCCAACAAGAAGATATAACAATTGTAAATATATATGCATACAACACAGGAGCACCTAAATACATACAGCAAATATTAACAAACATAAAGGGAGATACTGACAGTAACACAATAGCAGTAGGGGATTTTAGCACCCCACTTACATCAATGGACAGATCATCCAGAAAGAAAATCAATAGAGAAACATTGGCCTTACATAACACATCAGACCAGACTGACTCAAGATATATACATAGAATATTCCATCCAAAAGCAGTAGAATACACATTATTTTCAAGTACACATGAAACATTCTCAGAATGGATCACATGCTAGGCCACAAACCAAGTCTCAATAAATTTATAAAGACTGAAATCATACCAAGCATTGTTTCCAACCACAAGGTATGAAACTGGAAATCAACTACAAGAAAACAACTGCAAAAAACAAACATGTGGAGGCTAAACAGTATGCTACTAAACAACTAATGGGTCACTGAAGAAATCAAAGAGGAAATAAAAAAATACCTAAAGTCAAATGAAAATGGAAACACAATGATCCAAAAACCTATGGGACACAGCAAAAGCAGTTCTAAGGGGGAAATTTATAGCAATACAAGCCTACCTCAGGAAATAAGAAAAATATCAAACAATCTAACTGTACACGTCCTTTATGAACTAGAGAAAGAAGAAGAAACAAAACCCAAAGTTAGTAGAAGGAAAGGAAGATCAGAGCAGAAAGAAATGAAATAGAGGCTGAAGAAAACAACGGAAAAGATCAATGAAACTAAAAGCTGGTTCTTTGAAAAGATAAACAAAATTCATAAACTTTTAGCCAAATTCATCAAGAAAAAAAGAGAGAGGGCCCAGAAAAATAAAATCAGAATGAAAGAGAAGTCACAACCGGGCTTCCCTGGTGGCGCAGTGGTTGGGAGTCCGCCTGCCGATGCAGGGGACACGGGTTCGTGCCCCGTTCCGGGAGGATCCCACGTGCTGCGGAGCGGCTGGGCCCGTGGGCCGTGGCCGCTGGGCCTGTGTGTCCGGAGCCTGTGCTCCGCAGCGGGAGAGGCTGCAGCAGTGAGAGGCCCGCGTACCGCAAAAAAAAAAAAAAAAAAGAAGTCACAACCAACATCACAGAAATACAAAGGAAATTTAAAAATTACTACAATTATACTGACAACCTAGGAAAAATGGATAAATTCCTAGAAATATACAATCTCTTAAGACTGAATTAAGAAGAAATAGAATCCATTGAATGAATGGATAATGAAAATGTGGTATATATATATATATATATATATATATATATATAAAATGGAATATTACTCAGCCATTAAAACGAATGAAATAATGCCATTTGCAGCAACACAGATGGACCTAGAGATTATCATACTAAGTGAAGTATGTCAGAAAGAGAAAGACAAATGCCATATGATATTACTTATATGTGGAATCTAAAATATGACACAAATGAACATATCTATGAAACAAAAACTGACTCACAGACATAGAGAACAGACTTGTGGTTGCCGGGGGGCGGGGGGAGTGTGGAGGGAGGGAGAAGGATTGGGAGTTTGTGATTAGCAGGTGCAAACTATTATATATAGGATGGATAAACAACAAGGTTCTACTGTATAGCAAAGGGAAATATATTCAATATCCTATGATAAACCATAGTGGAAAAGAATATGAAAAAGAATATATATATATGTGTAACTGAGTCACTTTACTGTATAGCAGAAATTAAACACAACACTGTAAATCAACTATACTTCAATAAAATTTTTTAAAAGAGAAGAAACAGAAAATATGAACAGAGTGATTACCAATGATAAAACTGAATCAGTGAAAACAAACAAACAAAAAACCTCCCAACAAACAAAAGTCCAGGACCAGACAGCTTCACAGGTGAATTCTAACAAACATTGAAAGAAGAGTTAATACCTATCTTTCTCAAACTACTCTAAAAAACCGAAGAGAAAGGAATGCTTCTGAACTCATTCTACTAGGCCAGCATCACCCTGCTACCAAAACCAAAGACACCACAAAAAAAGAAAATTACAGGCTAAATATCACTTATAAACACAGATGTAAAAATCCTCAACAAAATATTAGCAAACTGAACTCAACAATACTTTTAAAAGATTAAGACCAGGGCTTCCCTGGTGGTGCAGTGGTTGAGAATCTGCCTGCTAATGCAGGGGACATGGGTTCGAGCCCTGGTCTGGGAGGATCCCACATGCTGTGGAGCAACTGGGCCCGTGAGCCACAACTACTGAGCCTGTGCATCTGGAGCCTGTGCTCCGCAACGAGAGGCCGCGATAGTGACAGGCCCGCGCACCGCGATGAAGAGTGGCCCCCACTTGCCACAACTAGAGAAAGCCCTCGCACAGAAACGAAGACCCAACACAGCAAAAATAAATAAATTAATAAACTCCTACCCCCAACATCTTAAAAAAAAAAAAAAGATTAAGACCATGATCAAATGGAATTTATCCCAGGGGTGCAAGGATGGTTCAATATCTGCAAATCAATCAACATAATACACCACATCAACAAACTGAATAAAAATCGTATGATCATCTCCACAGATACAGAAAAAGTTTTTGACAAAACTCAACATCCATTTATGATGAAAAAAACTCTCAACAAAGTTGGTAGAGAGAACATATCTCAACATAATAAAGGCCATAGATGACAAACCTACAGCCGACATCATACCGAACAGTGAAAAGCCGTAAATCTTTCCTCTAAGATCAGGAACAAGACAAGAGTGCCCACTCTCGCTACTTTTATTCAACATCATCGTATTGGAAGTCCTAGCCACAGCAATCACACAAGAAAAAGAAATAAAAGTTATCCAAATTGGACAGGAAGAAGTAAAATTGTTACTGTTTGCAGATGACATGATACTATATACAGAAAATCCTACAGATGCCACCAAAATGTTATTAGAATAAATGAACTCAGTAAAGCTGTAGGATACAAAATTAATATACTGAAATCTGTTGCATTTCTATATACTAACAACAAACTATCAGAAAGAGAAATTAAGAAAACAATACCATTTACAACTGCATTGAAAAGATAAAATACCTACAAATAAATCTAACCAAGGAGGTAAAAAGACGTGTACTCAGAAAACTGTAAGACATTGATTCATTCAAGAAACTGAAGATAACAAAACCAAATGAAAAGATATACTTTCCATTTGGCTGGAAGAATATTGGATTGGAAGAATGGATTCCAATGGGTTGGAAGAATATTGTTAAAATGACCATACTACCCAAGGCAATCTACAGAGTCTGTGCAATCCTTAACAAAATACCAATGGCATTTTTCACAGAACTAGAACAAATAATTCTAAAATTTGTGTGAAACCGTAAAAGACCACAAATATCCAAAACAACCTTCAGAAGAAGAACAAAGCTGGAGGTGTAACACTCCCTAATTTCAAACTAGGGAAATAGGGTCAATTAATCTATGACCATGGAGGCAAGAATATACAATGGGGAAAAAACAGCCTCTTCAATAAACAGTGTTGGGAAAACTGGATAGCTACATGCCAAAGAATCAAACTGGCCTTTCTCACTCCATACACAAAAATAAACTCAAAATAGATTAAAGACTTAAATATAAGTAAGACTTGAAACCATAAAACTTCCAGAAGAAAACACAGGTAGTATGCTCTTTGACATCAGTCTTAGCAATTTTTTTTTTGATATGTCTCCTTAGGCAAGGAAAACAAAAATAAACAAATGGCACTACATCAAAAGCTAAAAGGCTTTTGCACAGCAATGGGAGGGAGATATTTGCAAACAATATATCTGATAAGGGGTTATAATCCAAAATATACAAAGAACTCATACAACTCAACATCAAAAAAAAAAACACCTAGATGAATGGATAAAGAAGATGTGGTGTATATATATACACAATGGAATACACTCAACTATAAAAAAAGAACAATGCCATTTGCAGCAACATGGATGGACTCAGAGATTATCATACTAAGTAAGTCAAAGACAAATATCATACTATATCACTTATATGTGGAATCTAAAAAAATTATGCATACATACTTGTTTACAAAACAGACTAACAGAAACAGACTCACAGACACTGAAAACAAATTTATGGTTACCCAAGAGGGAAGAGATAAATTAGGAGTTTGGGATTATCAAATATAAACTATATAAAATAAATAAGCAACAAGGTCCTACTGTATAACACAGGGAACTATATTCAATATCTTATAATAAACTATAATGGAAAAGAATCTGAAAAATAATACACGTTTTATGTATATATAAAACTGAATCACTTTGCTGTACAGTAGAAACTAACACAACATTGTAAATCAACTATACTTCAATTTAAAAAAAAAAACACCTGATTAAAAAATGGGCAGAGGATCTGAATAGACATTTTTCTGTGGAAGACATACAGATGGACAAGAGACACATGAAAAGATCATCACTAATCATCAAGAAAATGCAAATCAAAACCACAATGAGATATCACCTCCCCGTCAGAATAGCTGTTATCAAAAAGACAACAAATAACAAGTGTTGGCGAGGATATGGAGAAAAAGGAACATTTGTGCACTATTGGTAGGAATGTAAATTGGTACAGCCACTATGGAAAGCAGTATGGAGGCTCCTCAAAATATTAAAAATAGAACTACCACATGATCTAGCAATTCCACTCTGGCTATTTTTCTGAGGAAAACATAAATGCTAATTCAAAAAGATATATGCACCCCTATGTTCACTGCAGCATTATTTACAATAGCCAATATACAGAAGCAACGTAAGTGTCCATCAACAGATGAATGAAGAAGATGTGGTATATATATACAAAGGAATATTACTCAGCCATAAAAAAGAATGAAATCTTGCCATTTGCAACAACATGGATGGACCTACAGAGTATTATGCTAAGTAAAATAAGTCAGAGAAAGATAAATACTGTATGACTTCACTTATGTGGAATTAAAAAAAAATGAACAAACAGAACAGAACAGAAATAGACTCACAGATACAGAGAACAAACTGGTGGTTGCCAGAAGGGAGGGGAGTGGGGGGGGATGAGTGAAATCAGAGAGGGAGTTTAAGAGGTACAAACTTCCAGTTATAAAATAAATAAGTCACAAGATGCAATGTACAGCACAGAGAATATAGTAAATAATAACTTTTTAAGGTGACAGATGGTAACTAGACTTCAGTGACCATTTTGTAATGTATAAAAATATCAAATCACTATGTTGTACACCTAAAACTAATATGATATCGTAAGTCAATTATACTTCAATAAAAAATAAAATTTTAAAAATAAAAATGGGCAAAGGACTTGAATAGACATTTCTCCAAAGAAG
The DNA here is from genome assembly GCF_963924675.1 of Phocoena phocoena. Taxonomy (NCBI): domain Eukaryota; kingdom Metazoa; phylum Chordata; class Mammalia; order Artiodactyla; family Phocoenidae; genus Phocoena; species Phocoena phocoena. The sequence continues at coordinate 68,096,964 of NC_089228.1, read as the reverse complement.
ATATACAAACAGCCAATTTGCATATGAAAACATACTCAACATCATTACTCATTAGGGAAACGCAAACCAAAACTACAATGACCAGTTCAGACCTATTAGGATGGCTGAAGTGTTGGAGAAGATATGAAGAAATTGGAACCCTGGTGCATTGCTGGTCAGAACGTAAAATGGTACAGCAATCCCACTTCCAGAGGTATACCCAGACAAACTGAAAGCAGGGACACAAACAGTTACTGTGCACACCAATATTCACGGAAGTATTACTCTCAATAGCTAAAATGTGGGGAAAACCCAAATGTCCATCATCAGCTGAATGGATAAACAAAATGTGGTATGTACATATAATGAATTATTAATTAGCCTTTAAAAAGGAATGAAATCCTGACACGTTACAACATGATCAATCTTGCAAACATTATGCTAAGTGAAATAGCCAGACACAAAACGACAATTATTGTATGAATGCACTTATATGAGGTACCTGCAATAAGCAAATTCACAGAGATAGAAAGGGGAATGGGGGATAAGGGGAATGGGAGTTACTGTTTCATAGGTAGAGAGTTTCTGCTTTGGATGGTTAAAAAGTTCTGGAAGGGCTTCCCTGGTGGCGCAGCGGTTGAGAGCCCATCTGCCGATGCAGGGGACACGGGTTCGTGCCCCGGTCTGGGAAGATCCCACATGCCGCGAAGCAGCTAGGCCCATAAGCCATGGCCACTGAGCCTGCGCGTCCGGAGCCTGTGCTCCGCAGCAGGAGAGGCCACAAAGGTGAGAGGCCCGCATACCGCAAAAAAAAAAAAAAAGTTCTGGAAATGCATCGTGGTGATGGTTGCACAACAATGTGAATATACTTAATGCCACTGAATTATACATTTTAATAAGGGTTAAAATGATAAATGTTATGTGTATATTTGTTTATTTATTTATTTATTTATTTTTGGCTGTGTTGGGTCTTCATTGCTGTGCGCGAGCTTTCTCTAGTTGCAGTGAGCGGCGGCTACTCTTCATTGCGGTTTGCAGGCTTCTCGTTGTGGCTTCTCTTGTTGCAGAGCATGGGCTCTAGGCACTAAGGCTTCATTAGTTGTGGCATGTAGGCTCAGTAGTTGTGCCTTGCGGGCTCTAGAGCTCAGGCTCAGTAGTTGTGGTGCATGGGCTTAGTTGTTCCATGGCATGTGGGATCTTCCCAGGCCAGGGCTCGAACCTGTGTCCCCTGCATTGGCAGGCAGATTCTTAACCACTGTGACACCAGGGAAGCCACCTGTTATGTATATTTTACAATTAAAAAAAGGACTCAGGGCTTCCCTGGTGGCACAGTGGTTGAGAGTCCACCTGCTGATGCAGGGGACACAGGTTCATGCCCCAGTCTGGGAGGATCCCACATGCCGCAGAGCGGCTAGGCCCGTGAGCCATGGCCGCTGGGCCTGTGCTCTGCAACAGGAGAGGCCACAACAGTAAGAGGCCCATGGACTGCAAAAAAAAAAAAAAAAAGACTCAAAATTTTTTTTAACTTCTGCTTATCAAAAGACACCATTAAGAAAATGAATAGGCAAACCACAGATTGGGGAAAGATATTCACAACACACCAGACTTGCATTCAGAATATATAAATAATTCCAACAACTTAATAAAAATGCAAATCAATTTACAGGTTGCTTAAACACTCTGTGCAGTTGGGAGCATTGAGAAGTCCAGTTTTGCCATGCATCCACACACACCCGTATCAGATGTCAGTGTGGCTCAACAAAAAGAAGTCCAATTATTCAACATAGTTCTGGAATATTTAGCAACAGCAATCAGAGAAGAAAAAGAAATAAAAGGAATCCAAATCGGAAAAGAAGAAGTAAAGCTGTCACTGTTTGCAGATGACATGATACTATACATAGAGAATCCTAAAGATGCTACCAGAAAACTACTAGAGCTAATCAATGAATTTGGTAAAGTAGCAGGATACAAAATTAATGCACAGAAATCTCTTGTATTCCTATACACTAATGATGAAAAATCTGAAAGAGAAATTAAGGAAACACTCCCATTTACCACTGCAACAAAAAGAATAAAATACCTAGGAATAAACCTACCTAAGGAGACAAAATACCTGTATGCAGAAAACTATAAGACACTGATGAAAGAAATTAAAGATGATACAAACAGGTGGAGAGATATACCATGTTCTTGGATTGGAAGAATCAACATTGTGAAAATGACTATACTACCCAAAGCAATCTACAGATTCAATGCAATCCCTATCAAACTACTAATGGCATTTTTCACAGAACTAGAACAAAAAATTTCACAATTTGTATGGAAACACAAAAGACCCCAAATAGCCAAAGCAATCTTGAGAAAGAAAAACAGAGCTGGAGGAATCAGGCTCCTGGACTTCAGACTGTACTACAAAGCTACAGTAATCAAGACAGTATGGGACTTCCCTCATGGCACAGTGGTTAAGAATCTGCCTCCCAATGCAGGGGACACGGGTTTGAGCCCTGGTCCGGGAAGATCCCACATGCTGCGGAGCAACTAAGCCTGTGCGCCACAACTACTGAGCCTGTGCTCTAGAGGCCACAGCCACAACTACTGAGCCCACGTGCTGCAACTACTGAAGCCCGTGTGCCTAGAGCCCGTGCTCCACAACAAGAGAAGCCACCGCAATGAGAAGCCCGCGCACGGCAATGAAGAGTAGCCCCCGCTTGCTGAAACCAGAGAAAGCCCGTGCGTAGCAACGAAGACCCAACACAGCCAAAAACAAATTTAAAAAACAAACAAAAAAAAGACAGTATGGTACTGGCACAAAAACAGAAATATAGATCAATGGAACAGGCTAGAAAGCCCAGAGATAAACCCACGCACATATGGTCACCTTATTTTTGATAAGGGAGGCAAGAATATACAATGGACAAAAGACAGCCTCTTCAATAAGTGGTGCTGGGAAAACTGGACAGCTACATGTAAAAGAATGAAATTAGAACACTCTCTAACACCATACACAAAAATAAACTCAAAATGGATTAAAGACCTAAATGTAAGGCCAGACACTATAAAACTCTTAGAGGAAAACATAGGCAGAACACTTATGACATAAATCACAGCAAGGTCCTTTTTGACCTACCCCCTAGAGAAATGGAAATAAGAAAAAAAATAAACAAATGGGACCTAATGAAACTTAAAATCTTCTGCACAGCAAAGGAAACCATAAACAAGATGAAAAGACAACACTCAGAATGGGAGAAAATATTTGCAAATGAAGCAACTGACAAAGGATTAATCTCCAAAATTTACAAGTAGCTCATGCAGATCAATATCAAAAAAACAAACAACCCAATTCAAAAATGGGCAGAAGACCTAAATAGACGTTTCTCCAAAGAAGATATACAGATTGCCAACAAACACATGAAAGAATGCTCAACATCATTAATCATTAGAGAAATGCAAATCAAAACTACAATGAGGTATCACCTCACACCAGTCAGAATGTCCATAATCCAAAAATCTACAAACAATAAAAGCTGGAGAGGGTGTGGAGAAAAGGGAACCCTCTTGCACTGTTGGTGGGAATGTAAATTGATACAGCCACTATGGAGAACAGTATGGAGGTTCCTTTAAAAACTAAAAATAGAACTATCATATGACCCAGCAATCCCCCTACTGGGCATATACCCTGAGAAAACCATAATTCAAAAAGAATCATGTACCACAATGTCCACTGCAGCTCTATTTACAATAGCCAGGACATGGAAGGAACTTCTCTGGGAGACTTGGGATTGTACTCTTAGAAATGACCTTTACAACACCTGTTTGGCTCCCCTAAGAAAGCACTTCTATTGATTCATTGCCACTATACAACTCTCCAACCTATCTAGAAAACTGTTCAATAAGGCTTGCCCACTTAGCAAACTGAGCCAACTGTCACAACGTTAAATTATCACCACTAATGGGGAAGGGGAAAACAATTAATGAAGGTTAAAAAAAAAAACAAAAACCAGCATTCACATGGCCTATTTGGGGAACTCATGGACTGGCAAAAGCTTTGGTAACAGAAATTTCCAAATCATGTTATATACTTGCTTTCCAGCCGTCTCTTGCTTCCAACCAGGGGACTTCATAGGGCAACAAACTATGATGGCCTTTTACAAATGGAAGCAATTAAAGGGAAATTACTCCTTCCTCTGAGGACACAGAACAAGTCTGCTCTCTGTCAGGTTTCACTATCATACTCAGGCTCCCTTGGGCAGGGGTATGCCAGCCAGGCTCCCACTGGCCACCCTTGTGGCAGGGCATGGGAGCAGGATGAAAGTCCTCAAGGTACCCAAAGTCCCAGGGAGCCCTGGAATGAGCAGACCAATCCCAGTTACCAATTTTTCAAAATTCACAAAGTGATACCAAGAGCTGGTCATTCAGTCCTTCATTCTCTGGTCTTTCTTGATAGCCCAGTGGTGCCAGCAAAAAAAAAAAGAAACAAAGAAAAAAACACATTGGTTTGCTTACCTTTCATTGGACCGTATCACGTAGTCAGTAAATTCATGGTCTCCCTTGATCACCTCCAAGGGGACCACAAGGTTGACGTCGGAATCGGTGTTCCGCAGCTGGTTGAGTTTAATATTGACTGAGAAGAGGTAATCCCGCACGTCATCGATGCCCACCTTCAGGCCCTTGCACACCACATACCTGGCAGGAGATACCCTGTCACTCCACTGAGCAAGGGCTTCCCTCACTTTTCCCTTCCCCAATCCCCTTGCTGAGTCGTGAAGCTCTTGTCTATGCACAAAGAACAGCACAGTCTGTGTGTTGCAAAGTTCACCTCAAATCCTTTCTTTTTATGTTGGGCTGTATTTCTACTCTCTATGGCTGTGGTTCCCACCTGCCCTGTGCCAGGTTGGCTGCATCATCGTCACCTGGGAAGTCTGTTAAGTTAAAGACAATCAGACTCTCCAGGGACAGGGCCCAGAAATCTGTGTTTTTAACAAGCCACTTAGAAATTCGGATTGGCCACATCTTCTCTCACATCGTGTATGGACACTGTGTCCCACCTGGGATGCCAACAGTGACTCTGGTTAGTGGCCCACTTAGTCCCTCCAGGTGACCGTTCTATTGATCTCCTTCTCCCTCCCGGAGAAGCCAAGGGTTGCCCACGTAAGTGTGGTGAATAAGGTTTGTGGAAAAGGAGGCAGAGGCTGACGGGTACATTGAAGAACCATTAAAATCCAAATCCTGACTCCTCTTGGCTCCAATCACTTTTTTTTTTTTTTTTTTTTTTTTTTATGCGTTACGCGGGCCTCTCACTGTCGTGGCCTCTCCCGTTGCGGAGGACAGGCTCCGGACGCGCAGGCTCAGCGGCCATGGCTCACGGGCCCAGCCGCTCCGCGGCATGTGGGATCTTCCCAGACCGGGGCACGAACCCGTGTCCCCTGCATCGGCAGGCGGACTCTCAACCACTGCGCCACCAGGGAAGCCCCAATCACTTTTTTTAAGTCAAGGTTTTTAATGTAGCTTGAGTGGTCATGCTAGAGATGCACCAGGATTTGCTGTTCTGACATTTAGCCAACTAGTCTGATTAAAATGGACAGGAAGGCCTCACCTCTCTGAGTTGGCAGGACGGCTGGTGACCGGCTTAAAGAGACATACTCGTTCAAAGCAGCAGTACAGCAGGTAGATGAGCCCCACACTGAAAGGTGTGAAGAGGTCAAAGGTTTTACAGATGAAGTGGCCTCCTAGATGAGAGAGAAAACACCAGTAGCAGTCAGCAGCTTCCATTCCACAAGGTGGGTAAGACAGTCTCAGGGAGTATGACGAAGTCAGGGACCCAGCAGCTGGGTCCATTAAAGTCACAGGCAATATAAGGGAAAGACTCAGTTTTAGAGGGGACTTTGGGAATTCTATGGCACTTTTTCCCCTAAATTCCTCATTCAGCCATCTGTCACCTAATATAAGCAGATTGTTTTTTAACTTCCAAGCCAACCCCTATACATGCTCTTGTCCAACAGGGCCTCTAAGAGGTGGGTCCGGGTGGGGAGACAGCAGAGGCAGTGTCACCTGTCCGGACAACGGACAGCGCCATGAGGAACTGACAGAGCAGCAGCTGTTTGCTGAGGATCTCCTGCAGGTTCTCCTGTCCCTCCACTGAGAAACCCTGAAATGAGAGCACAAGGATCAGGGTAGAAAACAGAAGTGATAAGGACTGAAAAGAGTACCCCTACCTCATCTTCTGTGAGATTTCTTGAAGTGTTTTCATTGATTTCCACCATCTGACTGATAAAGATACAGCTTGGTGTTTAGATTCTTCGGCGTGGTCACATGGCTCACTGTGGTGAAGACAGCAGCTGGGACCCAGGCCTGACTACTGAGCCAGTGCTGTTTTCCTGCTCTATCACTCCCGGGGATGGAACCAAGTCTGCTCCTCCAAGGAGATGGTCCAGAAAATTTTAAAACTCACGTGGGAATCCAAGGGAAGAGTACGGCAGAACAGGGTCAAAATACGCTAGTCACAGGCCAACTACAAGATAGGAAACTAAATGCCCTGGTGAATCCAGTGAGACCCAGGGAGTACATGTGGCCTGAAACTCTGCAATGGGCTTGCTCAGTTGTGGGCTGACCACCGAACAGGCCCCAATCTGGTGACAGGAGAAAAGTTAGCATAACTCTGACAGTCACAGTAATCTCTTTCTCTGTGGACCAAGGATTTATTCACAAAACCCCCTTTTCCTGTCCCAAGACCATGGAGCCTCTCCCTGCAGCTGGCAGTGTCTCTGGCCAGGGTGTTTGTTCAAAGAATGTACACTGCTATTCTTGGAGTGGTCTCCCTCTCTGTGAGATCCCAGCAGGGGGCAGACAGCCATGCTCACACAGAAGTGAAGGAGGCCAGGGGCTGTGATAGGAAGAGAGGGGAGTTGTTGTTTAATGGGTACAGAGTTTCAATTTTGCAAAATGAAAAGGGTTTGGAGATCTGTCTCACAATAGTGTGAATATACTTAACACTACTGAACTGTAAACTTAAAAACGGTTGCAATGGTAAATTTTACGTTATGTGTTTTTCATCACAATAATTAAGAAAAGTAAAGAGGCTGGCCTCCATTAAGCTGGGCCCAGCCTGGCCAGGTCTCCAGAATCAAAAATGTTTAGCAACGTCTTCCAGATTTACAGATGCTTCTTAAAATGCATGTCTGTTTATAGGGGAAACAGACAAACAAATAAATCAGCCACAAAGGTCACCAGTCTAAGCTGCCTAAGCCAGAAAGACAATCCTTGAGTTTGCCACTCTAGCTGACAAACTGCAAGGCTGCCTGCCTCCCAAGCACTATCAGATCCCTCAAGCACAAGTGAAGCAGCCCCTCCCTCCCCTCCACCCAAGCCTGTCTATCTGTTGTCCCCTGCTGTGCACAAAGCTTTGGTGAGCGAGGTGCATGTTCAGATCCTGTGCTGATATCCTAAACATTTCTTCACCTCTCCACAGGGCTACTGCTTGAAAGGCTACCCAAGGGGCTCCAGAGGCTCTTCTCAACTCTGGCCATGTGACCCTGGTGCAACTGCGACTTCTCTGACCCTCCTCTACACTAATTCGTGGCTCATTCCAGAAAAGACTACCTGCAGCATCAGATTACTAGGTGAGAAAGCTGCAGGGGACTTGCCTCTATACATCAAATACCTGCCCAAGAAACAGGTGATGTGAATATTCACTGTAGCCCAGTGACTGACCGAGCCTCCTGTGGAGTCCCGGAGGACTCCTTTGAGCTGCTGCCTTCGGTTATATGGTCACCTATTAGCCCATCCAGAGGCTTAGGAGCGGCCATGTGTAGACAGCCTCTACCAGGAGCAGCACCCAGGTGACAAATGACGGGAATGTTCTTCCCGGTCAGCTCTGCCTAGCTCATCTTAGTCATGGCCCTCCTCTCACCATGTCTCATAGCCAACCAAGGCCCTTTGAAGAAGTGAGCTGAGAAGGTCCACTTGCTCCAAGCAAAGATGCCCACAACATCACAGCCTTGACAAAGTTACCACTGAAAAGATGCACGAAAAGAATAAAAACATACATCACACATCCCTACTATCTGCCCTTCCAGGGCAGCTAAAGGACCAAACCAAAACAAACAAAACCAATTTTCAAGCCTCTAACATGATAAATCCCTAAAGCATCACCCTATGAAGAGCAGGTCACCTACCCCATCAGCCATCAGAAAGTGGACACCCTTGCGATCTGTGTTATCCAGGACAAAATTCCGAAAAGCAGTGATGTTCTCCGGGCGGGTGATGTCTCCATCTCCATCGATCCCACCCTCACCTGACAAGACACAAGATTCACATTTAGCTCATATGCCCTGTGCATCCCTGGAGCTGGGACACAAGCTCTCTGGGGATGTGAACACAGGTACCAGGTGTACCTCGAGGCCCAGGAGAAAAGCCCCTGTGAGGAGCAACTCACTGAAGGACCCATCATACAAGGCTGCCTTGCAGTGATGGACAGGAGGCAAAAAGAGTGCCCTGCTATAATAAAGCAGAGTTCAGAAGGAGCTGACCAGCCAAGCATCATCAACTGAAACAGAAGGTCTTCATATTCAAGATCAAAGTTGTGTTTAAAGCACCTACATTTAGGAACCAATATCAACTTCTTAATAAGAACTGTTAACAAAGGACTTAGGATTTGCTGCCAAATCACGAAAAGCGAGCCAGAGTGGAGGGAACTGCTGGAGGGCTGCTGAGCTGGCTGGAGATGGGTGTGGGTTTGTATGTGTTAATAACCCTGCCAGTTCTCAGCCGGAGATCAGGCAGTTTCATTATCTCCTGTCACCACAAGAGAAGAAAGGAGGAATTAATATGGCTCTGGTGAGAGTTTGCTTAGTGGAGTATTTAACCTGTACCCACAGGCCTGGGGCAAAAAGGGACAGTCTAGAGGGAACCGAGACCTTCATGACATTGGCTGGGAACCCCAGACTCAGAGACCTGGTAAAGAAAACATGGCAAGTGGATAATAACTACTTCTGACCTAAAGTCTCCAAAGAGAACTGCCTCTCATAGCCCCTGCTACCCTCCTCCACGTCCCTACCGTAGTAGGGTTCGAAGAGTTCACTGGAGGCCGAGTAGAAGTCTTCCAGCTTAAAATCGTTAGGACCCTTCAGAGTCATTCCAAAGCCCTTTGCGTGCCACTTCTTCCTCCACAGCACATACTCTGAGAAGCCACCTGGGCCTGCACAGACGTCAGCAAAGTATAGAAGCTCAGCTTCCCGGTCCTTCACCAGTGGTTTCTGCAAAGGCAAGTGGAAGTCAGGGGAGGAAGGGAAAAAAGATGGCTAAATGGGGAGCAGGAAAGAGAAGGCAGGGGGAGTAAAATAAGCCTTTCAGCAAGCACAATGCAGAGTTCCTGCGGCCAGAGCCACAAGCGCCCGGAAATGTGTCCTCTGTGATCATTGCCCTCCAAAGTTTTTGCCCATCCCCACCTCAAACACCCCTGATGCCTTTCAACCCACCAGGCCTAGCTCAGACTCCTAATAAAAACATCTTAATGGGCATCTAAGTGTGCATTTTTTATTTCTCAGCATCTTTTCCTCAGCATTATTTCTCAGCATCATATCCTGCCTTACAAGAGTCCCACTGAGCAGAATATTCTAACCCCACATTACAGATAGGGAAAAAGAGACCCCAAGACACAAAGCAACTTGTTCAGACAGTCCGCAGCAAAGCTAAATCAGAATCCCATCAGCCTGACCATTAGATGCAGGCCTTCCTGTCCAACCAAAGTCTGAGGGGCTCTCACATCACCCCCTCTCAGCCACAGGGCCTATCTTTCCAGATCATAGCCTCTGCTTCCCTTCTCCCCTACCTCTGAGGCTCTCCCTTTTTCTTCCAATTAACTTTTTATCATGGAATAATTTTAGATTTATAGATAAGCTGTAAGAATAAAGTTCGCAATACCCTTCACCCAGTTTTATTAACATCTTACATTGTCATCTGTCAAAATTAAGAAACTGACACAGGTACATTACTATTAACTAAAGTCCAAACTTGATTCAGATCTCACTAGAGCCCTTGTTCTGTTCCATGACCCCATCCAAGATACCACAGTGCATTGAGTCTCCTCCTTTTTAGCACCCCCTCCCTCTCCTGCCTTTGCTCCTCTGCTAGCCACGGCCTGGGTGGTGCATAGCTGGGAGCTGACAAGGTAGAGAGAACAGGAGACAGTGGTGTGCAGCTTCCGGGCAGCCATCAGAGCACCCACCCACCTAAGGAATAACTAAATTACAATAATCATTTGTATTTTTATTGGATTATAGTTTTGGCCACTTGAGTGGCTTTAACTCTTAATCTAAAATGTTGGGAGTTCCCTGGTGGCCTAATAGTTAGGATTCCCGGTTTTCGCTGCTGTGGCCCAGGTTTGATCCCTGGTCGGGGAACTTAATCCTGCAAGCCATGCAGCACGGCCAAATAAATAAATAAAATAAAATGTATGCTGCGTGCAGACCTAGATCGTGTGTTTACACTTCTCTTCTACACACCTGGGCCCTAGATGATGAGTTCTACTTGTCCCAACCCTCCACAGCAGAGAGGATAAACCATCGGCACTGGTGACAAGAGGTTGAGTTCTAGAGGGGGTGACTGCAGGGGACCCTCATGAACATCCAGCAGAAAGGGGCTAAGGCAGCTCAGCCTTCTCTCTCTACAGGTTTGGCATGGCTAGGTGCTTGTCCAGAGCTCTGTTAACTGCTAGATAAAGATCAGAAAGCTTCAAGGGAAACAGTTATAAGAAAGAAATGGAAATACTGATGCTCACGATCCAGTCACTTTCTAGGTGACAAGGGCCTTGCCTCTGATGATGGTTATCTACCTTTATCAAAACAGTGAAAAAGTCTCAGGAGAAAGACTTTAGCTAAAAATAAACTTCATCATCCTGTGACAAGCCCATTCAGCATGCTTGGATATATCAGTTCTTTCTCCCCTACCCCTGCCACCCCACCCTAGCATACTTTTGTTCCTGAGCCATCAGTTTTCATATTTTTGGATTATATTCATTTGCACACACAAAGAAAGACCTAATAGCATTTGCCGAGAATATTACGCGGCACTTCCCAGGCTGCAACGTGGTAGTGAGGCAGGGGTCACAATTTTAAGGCTTGCACATGCTAGAAAGAGTGAAAACATTGTTCCTCACCACTGGCCATGTCCTAGCCCCAGGCTCCAGCCTCTCTGGGTGAGCAGATGGCCCAAAGGAAGACTGGGAGAAGGAAGGGGAATGAATCAATGAAAGCATCTCACCTTCAAGAAGAGGGCATAAATATGATCTGTTCTGTGATTTCAAGATGTGTCATACCCTCACAGGCCACAGCCAGAAGGTCCTTTCATAGAAAGGACATCTGGGATTCTCACCTCTGCCATTTACTGGCTGTGCAGTCAAAGGCAAGTCCGTAACTTATGTCTTTAAGCTCGAGCTTCCTCAACTGTAAACTGGGACTAATGCAGATTATTTTTTAAGGCTATTAGAGGATTAAATGAAGTACTGTATGTCAAAGACCTTTAGAAACTGTACAACACTAAACAAATGTAAGATAACATTATATTCAACTAGATCACCCTCCTTAGAGTCAAAACTCTGGTCCCTTCCATCCTTTCGTCTTTGCAATACCTAGCACTGTGCTCCACATGCAGTGGGCACTTTGTAAGTGCTGTCTAATTTCTTCTAAGACAGCACTGAAACTTAAAGATCTACATTCAGTTTTTGTCTCCTGTTACACTTCACAGCCAATGTTTTCTTACCTCAACAATAACCCCAAGCACACAAGTCCCTCACATAACGTTCTGGTTTATAATATGCTTCCGTATACCCAAACAATCTAAATTCCCTTCTTTCCCTTGTCCCTTCCAATTCTTGTTTATGATTTCTTTATTTCCCTACCCTAGCCTCTTTTCTCCTTTTTCCACAACTTGCAGAAGCAGAAACACACTGAAAAACCTCAGAGACCCTCCCTCTGGCTTCCCACCTCCAACCTCCTCACACTTTCCCAAGCTTCAAGTTCTCCACACTCTTATTCTGTAATTTGCCTGATCCAAGAGCCACTGAGACCCTGGCCAACCTGGGCATGTGCCTGGGGCTTCCACCTCTCCCAGCTCTGCTGGGAGTGCTCTAGAGTGTCTCGCCTGAAAAACACACCAAGCCTGCCGGGCTTGGCTGTCACTCTGGTCCTTGGGGGAAAACAGAGGTGAAAAGAGAGAAGAAAACACTAGGAGCTGAAGAGAAATCACTTTTTATAGTGTAGTGCAGAACATCTCTGAAAGGGCAATTCTCCATGGCCAATATCAATCAATTCAAGTCAAGGAGCTGCCTGAAGCATCACAAACACGGCTGCCTTTTCCTATGTAACTAATATCTCCACCCTCGACCTCAATGGGACAACCCTGATGCCTACTTCATTTTCCTGACAGTGAAAGAAAATAACCAGATACCAGCTGCTGGAGGCGTTTAACATTCAAAAGCCCAAAGTGATGCTGTGACTTCCCAGCAGCTTGACAGAGCTCCTTTGCCAGGCAGGGGTTTAAAAGAAATCATTTGGAGCTCAAAAAATTAAATCAACATTATATCAACCTAATTTTCTCAAGATGCTAATTCCAAGAGCTGTTTTGTGCAGCTTGCTGGTACTGTAAAATGGGGAGGGAGACCTGGGAGAGAAAAATAACTAAAGACTGGAGGGGTCCACCTACCAGTTTCGCCAGCACTGAAGAAGTAGTCAGGGTGAAGCCGAATCATTAAAGAACTTGGAAAACAAGTTTCTTTAAGCAGTGGATAATCGGGGCCTAGTAGAAGGAGGGTGAGTGAAGCAGAAACAGGTTCGGGAACAGCTGGCTCCTGGCCCCTTCACTGTCAGAGAGAACTAACTTTCTAGGACTGGGTAAAAATGCTTTGAAACCCTGAAGGGAATGTTAGAATGAAATTTCCTTTTTTCTTTCTCTATCATTATGGAGGGTCTGTGTTCAGAAAAATGACATGTAGCAAAGTAGAAAATCATTTTGCTCTACCACTTCTTGAGAAGGGCCAAAGACTGGTAATTATGATCCCACATAAAACTTGTTCAGAGAGGCAGAAAGGGAAAGGGGCCATGTTTGAAATCACAGATTTTAGAGCTGGAACAAATCTTAAGAGTCTTTTGGTCCTACCCCAGCCCTCGGCAGGTTAGTAGGGCTAATTTCAGAGATGAGGCAGCTGAGACACAAAGAAGGTATGAACCTAAGTGACACCACCTGCGACTAAGTGCTGCACTCCATGCCCGCCCTCAACCCTCACTGAACACAGCCTAGGTCTTCAGACACAATATTGATTTTAAATAGACCAGTGAAAGAACCCAGATACCCACATTTCACTCAACACTCAAACATTTCCCAGAGTACTGCCCTCTCATACCAGAAACAGCAACCAAATCAGATGATGTCACAAGTTTCAATTTGGAACACTCACTGTAAGGACTGTATACAGTCATCCCACAGTATCTGCAGGGGATTGGTTTCAGGACCCCTGCAGCCACCAAAATCTGCAGATGCTCAAGTCCTTTATATAAAATGGCAGTGTACAGTCGGCCCTCTGTATTGGTGGATGCAGAACCTACAGACACGGAGGGCTGACTGTACTCAGACTCTACCTCATCCATGGCAGGAAGAAAGCAGGGGAAAGCTCCTTGGTGGCAACTGGCCTCCACACATCAATGAGCACAGAAAGGCTTTACAAACCCCCAACGCTGTACCCTTATCAGCTCTCAAGTCCACCAGAATTTCCAGAACACAAGCACCACAGGGAAAGGGGTCACATCTATCTCCTTCAAAATTATATTCCTGGTACTGTGCCTGGCACAATGTAGGGGTTTTGATAAATACACGTTTAATGAATGCAGGAGGGAGGCCTGTGTTCTATCTAGCTCATGGCCTCATCTCCCTGCTCCCTAGGCCTATAGATGCACAGCTGCTGATTTTGTCAGGAATGCCCCTTCTCCACCCCTGCAAGCCCTGCTGCCTCCACTCAGAGTGAGCAGCAGGGTCTGCAGAGTTGGGGGGTGGGACTCAGGGCCTGAAGCCCTAGAGACAACTGCTTACTGGGGCACTCCTGGGACCACAGGGAAGCACTGTGGAACCCTACCTGAAGAGCTCAAAGCAAAACATATCTCTTTCACAAAATACATCTCTATCACCTAGCAGGAATACTCTCCTAGCACTGCACAAATGGCAATTTCTGAACCACTGAAGCTCGAGCTCATTTGGCACTATGAATTCAGAAGCAAAATCTTGTTCTCACCCCATAAGAGTCCCTCGGATTTGTAAACATGCGATCGAACACAAAATCCATGTTAGCCATCTTCATTGCCGCCCTGCAACAAAGCAAGACAGAAAAGTGTGCCTCAGTACCAGACATATGGAGAGCTAAGGCTCAAATGAAAAGGTAGAGCAGTGTACATCGGGGTGGGGGGGAAGGAAATGTCAGCAAACCTGTTTAGGAAGAAGACTCCTCGGATCATCTCGTAGGGATTGGCCCGGGTCCGAGCTCGCCGCATCTCCTCCCCATCCAGGACATCAAACACATTCTGCCCAGAGAGAATCAGAACCTGAAGGTGAGCATCACCCTTTGGGATGAAACAGGTGTCTTAATGAGCTTGAGGGGCCTGATTCACAGCCCTCTGAAGAGCTAGGCTCCTGCCGTATCCCAGTTCTGAAATGACCAGATATGGGACCCTAGACAAGTCACTCTATCACTGACCCTCAACTACCTCACCTGTAAAATGGTACAAAATAAAAGGGAAGTAAGCATGTGCCTGGCACATGGTAAGTGGTTAATAAATGGCACGGAGTCACCTCCTGGCGCTGGTAATCCTCATAACAAATCTGCTTATCCACCCCAGCAGCAACCTCCCAAGGGACCAGAGTTCTGATATGAAGGGTACCCAGAGAGAGGGTAGACAAACCAAGACCAGAGTTTTCTGAGGGCGCCTACCACACAGGAGGGAACCCTTCTCTGTTCTCTAATATTCTCTCTGAAAAAAGAAAGCCTCACCTTACCTGAGTTCCAGTCACCTTAAGGATATTCCCAACACTCTGCCTGCCAGAAAAATAAGCTCTATGAAGCTAGTCTGAGGCCTTGCTTCTTCTCCAACCCATTTCCTCCTCAGAGTTTCCTTGGCCCATTCTGCCCCAGGCAATGCACTTCCTGACCCAAAGACAGGCCAAAAGACATCAAGGGGAGGGTAACACCAGCTACTTCTTTTAATTTTTACAACAACACTGGGAAGTGAGTATTTTCTCCCCAATTTATAGATGAGGAAACTCAAACTCAGAGAAGCTAAAGCAAGTGGCCCAAGGTCACACAGGAAAAAAAAAAAAAAAGCTGCTAAACTAGGATTTGAATTCAGCTCTATCTGATACTACACAATGATTCTGAACCTTTCACTATGCCAGGCCCCCTTCAGGATTACAATGAACCAACCCACTGAAATTAAGTGGTTCCTTTCCTGACTACTGATCACAGGGATAGCACAACACTACAGGGCAGGAGAGCCACCAAGGAGAAAGGACACCTCACAGAAATGTACCAAGCTACCTATCTGATCTCAAGGAAAAATCTTAGCTAAACTTCAGCCTCCCCACAACTGACTCAAAAGAACAAGAAAAGCCCAGCACAACCCCTCACACAAAATCTTCAACTCCAGCTCTAGCCACGAGTCCTTACCTTACATTGCAACACACTGTGAAGCAGCTCTTCCCCACAAAACTCTGTTTCATCTTCAATAATCATCTTTCTCTACAGGGAGAAGAAAACAATCAATAATGACCACAAGCAACTGTATTTGGGGGGATGGATGGAGAAACTAGGGTTCTGAGTGAGTAGAGCAAAAGGGGCCAAAGAACATCAATCCCTGAGGGGCGGGAAAAAGAAAATCCTAAATCCCTCTGGCTCTAGTCCAGATGGCTGTGAGGTGAAGCAGACCCCTGGGTACTCTGACTAGAGCACCATATGCATACAAGACTCATGAATGCTGAGGCTGAGAAAAGCAAACAGGAAGGAGACATCCAAGCTGTCTGTCCCTAGAGTGTGGAGGGAGAAGGATGGGGAATGCCCCAAATGACAGAAGCCTTTCCCTCAACCAGGAAGCCTCCTGCTCTGTGATGAGTACGAAGGCAGGATCCCAGGCACTGACCTGGTAGTGTCACAGAAAACAAGGGTGAGGGAGCCTCATGGGGATGTCAAGTCCAACTTCACGTCTGAGTGAGGCTACCTCTAAATCAGTGATGCTCAAACTTGGTGTTCTCAGGTTTACACTCTTCAAGATCACTGAGGACCCCCCAAAGAGCTTTTGTTTATATAAGAGATATGTGTAGATATATTAGAAGTTAAAACTGAGAAAACATTTAAATATTTACTAATTTAGTTTAAAAGAAGATGGTATATTAACATAAATAACATTTTTATGAGAAAAAACTATATTTCCAAAAAAAAAATTTATTGAGAAGAGTGGCCCTGTTTTCCATTTTGCAAATCTCTCAATATCTGGCTTAATACACAACAGCTAGATTCTCCTGTCCACATTTGCATTCAATTGGTCGTGATATTACATGTCATGGTCACTGGAAAACTCCACTGGACACTTGTGAGAGAATGAGAATGAAAAAGGCAAATAACTTTTCAGTATCATTATTAAAATAACTTTGACCTGGTAGACCCCGTGAAAAGGTCAGGGAGATCCCTGGAGATCCCTACACTTTGAGAACTGCTCTCCAGACCATGCTGACTTGGTATAGCTATCTACTTTATCCTTATAATTTTCCAGAAGGAAATTAAATTTCCTCCGTAACAACTCCCTCAATACTTTCTGAGGACAGGGATAGTGCCTTTTTATCTACCTGAAACAGTGCCCAGCAGTGACCAGAATATACAGATGTATAATAAGCTACTCTAAAAAGCAACCAAGAGGAAGACAGAAGTTATGCATTTCGTGCTGCCTTGCAAGTTAAAGGAGGAAAAACCCTGTCTGCCTCATCTGACAGGGGCATATCTGTAAAGCCCCTGACACACCCTCTTGATGCAGAATGCTCAGATTCACATTTTTCTTAAACTGTGAGTACACAACTGACTTGAGGAGGAGAAAAGTCAGGAGATAAGTGCCAAGAATTCAGGGTACATTTTCCTGAAATCCTACCTTTCCCACAACCATCCAATCGCTCATTTCCTGAGTGTCAGGAATTTCAGTGGTACATTCTGGGAACCATGACACCTGCTCACAGGCACTGGGCTACAAACAAAAGAGAGGGAAGTAAGTCAGGTAAGATAGACCCTCGGGGCTATGCCCCAACTCACCAGGGCTTCCCCAAAACAATCAAGAGGGACTCAGAGTGAAAAGGGTCCAGGAAGCTGAGGCCACTAGCAGTGTCAGACATTAGAACTAAGAGCCAGAATTCTAAAGTTTAACTTCTGAAGGCCAGGTCCAATTCTGGATCGAATCCTAAGAAACTTCCCCAACTTACAAAGTTTCTTTCATTTGTTCCAATATTATTTGATGAATACCTACTGTGGGCTAAGAGCTCAGAATGCAGAGTTTAAAAGATATGGTCCTGGGCTTCCCTGGTGGCGCAGTGGTTGAGAGTCCGCCTGCCAATGCAGGGGACGTGGGTTCGTGCCCCGGTCCGGGAAGATCCCACGTGCCGCGGAGCGGCTGGGCCCGTGAGCCATGGCCGCTGAGCCTGCGCGTCCGGAGCCTGTGCTCCGCAACGGGAGAGGCCACAGCAGTGAGAGCCCCGCGTACAGCAAAAAAAAAAAAAAAAAAAAAAAGATATGGTCCTAAAAACAGAAATATAGATCAATGGAACAGGCTAGAAAGCCCAGAGATAAACCCACACACATATGGTCACCTTATCTTTGATAAAGGAGGCAAGAATATACAGTGGAACGCAAGAGGGAAGACATATGGGAACATATGTATATGTATAGCTGATTCACTTTGTTATAAAGCAGAAACTAACACACCATTGTAAAGCAATTATACCCCAATAAAGATGTTTAAAAAAAAAAAAAGTTGACAAGAAAACATAAAAGAAAAAAAGATAAAAAAAAAAAAGAATATACAGTGGAGAAAAGACAGCCTCTTTAATAAGTGGTGCTGGGAAAACGGGACAGCTACATGTAAAAGTATGAAATTAGAACACTCCCTAACACCATACACAAAAATAAACTCAAAATGGATTAAAGACCTAAATGTAAGGCCAGACACTATAAAACTCTTAGAGGAAAACATAGGCAGAACACTCTATGACATAAATCACAGCAAGATCCTTTTTGACCCACCTCCTAGAGAAATGGAAATAAAAACAAAAATAAACAACTGGGACCTAATGAAACTTAAAAGCTTTTGCACAGCGAAGGAAACCATAAACAAGACCAAAAGAAAACCCTCAGAATGGGAGAAAATATTTGCACATGAAGCAACTGACAAAGGATTAATCTCCAAAATTTACAAGCAGCTCAATAACAAAAAAACAAACAACCCAATCTAAAAATGGGCAGAAGACCTAAATAGACATTTCTCCAAAGAAGATATACAGATTGCCAACCAACACATGAAAGAATGCTCAACATCATTAATCATTAGAGAAATGCAAATCAAAACTACAATGAGATATCATCTCATACCGGACAGAATGGCCATCATCAAAAAAATCTACAAACAATAAATGCTGGAGAGGGTGTGGAGAAAAGGGAACACTCTCGCACTGTTGGTGGGAATGCAAATTGATACAGCCACTATGGAGAACAGTGTGGAGGTTTCTTAAAACACTACAAATAGAACTACCATACGACCCAGCAATCCCACTACTGGGCATATACCCTGAGAAAACCATAATTCAAAAAGAGTCATGTACCAAAATGTTCATTGCAGCTCTATTTACAATAATCAGGACATGGAAGCAACCTAAGTGTCCATCAACAGATGAATGGTTAAAGAATATGTGGCACATATATACAATAGAATATTACTCAGCCATAAAAAGAAAAGAAATTGAGTTATTTGGGGTGAGGTGGATGGACCTAGAGTCTGTCATACAGAGCGAAGTAAGTCAGAAAGAGAAAAACAAATACCGTATGCTAACACATATATATGGAATCTAAGGGGAAAAAAAAAAGGTCATGAAGAACCTAGGGGTAAGACGGGAATAAAGACACAGACCTACTAGAGCATGGACTTGAGGATATGGGGAGGGGTAGGCTGTGATGAGGTGAGAGAGTGGCATGGACATATATACACTACCAAGTGTAAAGTGGATAGCTAGTGGGAAGCAGCCGCATAGAACAGGGAGATCAGCTAGGTGGTCTGTGACCACCTAGAGGGGTGGGATAGCGAGGGTGGGAGGGACGGAGATGCAGGAGGGAAGAGATATGGGAACATGTGTATATGTATAACTGATTCACTTTGTTATAAAGCAGAAACTAACACACCATTGTAAAGCAATTATACTCCAATAAAGATGCTAAAAAAAAAAAAAGATATGGTCCTTGGGACTTCCCTGGCAGTCCAGTGGTTAGTACTATGCATTTCCACTGGAGTGGGTATACAGGTTTGATCCCTGGTTGGGAAACTAAGATCCCTCATGCTGTGCAACATGGCCAAAAAAAAAAGACATGGTCCTTAACTCAAGAGGCCTATAATCAGAGCAGTGGGGACACAGAGAAGTAAATGTAGGATTTAAGTCCATGATAAGGTAGTTACATCAGGAAGACTCAGTGCAATGAGTCTCACCTCCTGATACCTTTCATTCCAAGACAGAGCAGAAACTGGCATCTCTAATGTTGCTTCCTCTTAATTTTTCAATTACTTTCCTTATCAAGCTAAAACAGTGGTTTTCATCCTGGCTATACATTAGGATCATCTGCAGACCTTTTAAAAAGTACTGATGCCTGGGCCCCACCCTCAGAGTATATGATTCTATTGGTCTGAGGTGGGGACTGGGTGTAAGTATGTTTTTAGAAGTCTCCAGGTGATTCTAACATGCAACCAGAACTAAGTTCACTGGGCTAGAAAGACATGGATTATAAAACCTAAACAGGTGGCTAACCTGCATTGGCAGCTCCACACATTCCCTCCAAGCAAGTGTGGAGAAGAGATTCACCACTGTGAATTGAAGCGATGAGATTAAAGGCAATATTACATGCTCTGAAAGGCATAAAATGGTATCACAATGCAAGGTCTTGAGGGCAAGCCAACAACACTTAACAGAGAAAAAGTTTAAAAGAAAAATTACTGAAAATTTTGTCGATGAATCTGGCAGTGAATCATGGTTTCTCCCCCTGGTCAAATCCACCCCCGTTAAGCATAAATAGCTGTGAATTATAACCTCTAAAAAGAAGCTCATATACACTTTGGATGCCCCTTTGGAGAGGAAAAGCAGACTCAATCTCCCCATGGAAGTCTGAACATTAAGGCTACCCACAAAGTGGACTTTGAAGCTTCACACCTTGCACTCCATATTCCTGGGCTGCAGTGGCCACTGAGCACTCTCCGTGTGGTGACTCCAGGAACTGGACATTCACCTCAGGCTGCCCAGACTCATCTACCTTAAAGAAGTGGCCACCAACTAATAGTTGAGCCAAATTCTTATCCAAAAGACAGGACATCTTTTTTAAGAGAAAAAGTAAATTATGGTAAATGATAATTAGGACAGCTTTGCCTCAAAAAAATTTTTCATGGAATTCCCTGGTGGTCCAGTGGTTAGTACTCAGCACTTTCACTGCCACGGCCCAGGTTCAATCTCTGGTCAGGGGAACTAAGATCCTGCAAGCCGTGTGACATGGCCACAAAAAAAAAAATTCTTTTTTCCCAATAGTCTGTCTACATTAAAAACAGATTTTATGAGCAAATTTCAGATTCTAAGTTTGCAAAGTTAGTTCTAATTCTGCCCCATTGAGAGGATAGGGACTCTTCACTTGTTTTCACACAAATGAGGACATGGAAAGCACCAAGTATGACTGAAGTAAAAACCTACATCTAGCCCCAGTTACAAATATTTGCCCTATTCTGCCTGTCTCGTCTCCTCATAACTACAAGGCAGCACAGCAGGACCAGCCCCAGAACCCATTAGCTCCTGGCTTATCAGCATCTTACTCTGACACCTTATTAGGCTTTTATCATGCACAGGTTCACAGGACTTCTTTCCTGTACTGGAACATCAGTTCAGGAGACAAATAAAATATCAGTTTTCCAGAGTTCAGACCCACATCTGAAGCTCAACTACAGCAACTATGTGGAAGGCTAGATATCTGTGCTCTATTTTCTCTAGCTTCAACTCTATAATGGTAATATTTTACCATTATTTTTAGGTGCTTTTATTATACCTACTTCAAATCCTCTGTGGAATAAGGTAGGGCATAAATAAATAAATAAAAATAAAATCTCAACATTACCTGTGTCATGAAAAGGGATAGAGCCTCCTTTGGTATTCAGCAAACTCGTACCCAAGGAGATAAGCAGACTAAACCCACAATAGAAAAGCTATATGGCATAAACAAACACCTATTTAATACCGAGATGTCATAAACCTGTGGAGGTGCAAGGACCTTGGAGGGCACCTAATCCAGTCATTCACACAATGGGAGAGTAGGTCCTCATTTGGCCCCATTTGAATCCTTTCAGCAAAGGGAGCTCACTACCTCATTAGGCACCTTTGTCACTGGTGGAAAGCTGTATATATTTATTAAAGTTCTATGTGGAGACACACACTGCCTTCTTGCATCTTTTTTTTTTTTTTTTTTTTTTTTGCGGTACGCAGGCCTCTCACTGTGTGGCCTCTCCTGCTGTGGAGCACAGGCTCCGGACGCGCAGGCTCAGCGGCCATGGCTCACGGGCCCAGCTGCTCCACAGCATATGGGATCTTCCCAGACCAGGGCACGAACCCATG
Organism: Phocoena phocoena; assembly: GCF_963924675.1. Lineage (NCBI taxonomy): Eukaryota > Metazoa > Chordata > Mammalia > Artiodactyla > Phocoenidae > Phocoena > Phocoena phocoena. Next base: position 68,075,070 of record NC_089228.1, on the reverse strand, counting down.
TCCCCTGCATTGGCAGGCGGACTCTCAACCACTGTGCCACCAGGGAAGCCCTGCCTTCTTGCATCTTATACCCACTGGTCTTAGACAGTCCTATATGAAGCAACAGGAAACAAATCCACATCCCACCGTATCTCCCCCAGACTCCTGTTTTCCATTTTGGACACCCCCAGTACCTTCCACATAAGAAACTAGTTCCAATCTCCACTAACCACCCTGATCATACTGTCTCTGGAGACTTCTAGTTTGTTAATGTTCATATGGCTTCATAAAGCCATAAATGGCTTTCCTGTCTCCTCCTCTCCATATCAGTTACCTCTGGCTCAGCTCGCCAGTCCACATTCAGCTCTTGGTCAAAGCCTTGCAGCGTCAGACCCAAGCCTCGTCGACCTTTCTGATTAGAGGCCTCAACGATGTCTTTCCGACCCTGGCTGTATTTACCCAATCCTTCACCTTCCTTGAAGCCCATCTTGGCCTGAAAAAGAGAAGTAATGGTGCATTTATATAAATAAACAGACGTTTATTTAGCCCTTATCATGTGTCAGACGTGTTAAACCCTGAGAAATATAAACGAGTAAGGCCTAAGGTTTTCCTTCTAGCCTAATGAAAAGAAGCATAAATAAATAACTGCAGTTTAACTGTGGGCCCAGTGGCTGTCTATTCTGGAGGTGAAACTCTAGGGCAACTATAAGTTGGATAAAAGAGAAGGGACCTCATAGCTGTAATTAAAGGCACCAAGAGTATATAATGAATCTCACTGGACATTTGCACAACTACCCTTCCAGCTAACTTGTCTGATTAAGTGAGAAGTAGATCCAGAGTAAAGCTGATAAAGAGAACATAATTTAAAATGGAACCGCTTTAAGCGGCAACTTCTAAACCTTACCCTTTAACCAGTAAAACGGCCTTACTAGACAAGGACAATGAGGGCTTGTAGGAGCCCACTTAATCAAGAGATTAACTGAAAAATCACTTCATGTAAAACTGAGGTATGGGAGATACTATAAGACTCTGGACAGAAACATTTTTTTAAATGTCACAACTAACTAAAAAGCTTACATTAAACTCTAGAGTTACTGAGCCCAGTTACATACCCCCCAAACCAGAGACCCGAATCCCAAAACCCACACACCCTTGTCTAATAAAAGAACTCCAATCCTAAGAAGATATGATTTACCCTAGAAGGTCTATATTCCATATGGAAGGGGCATTACCAGCTCAGGAGCTGGATGAAATTCCTACAGTAGCCACAAATCTTTCTCCAGGTCAAAGAGTCTGACGCAGTCACAAACTTCCCCATCTTCCACTTCCCCAAAGTTTTTGGCCCCAACCCAGAATCCTGACTATGACTTCAGAAGTGGCAGTTCTCATTCTTAAATGAATCCAACAGAAAATGGAGAGGTCAACTATAATATTCTTGAAGCTAGACAGAAGACAAACTTGGATTTCCCTAACCTTTGCACATACACTGAAGTCTCATAAGGAAAGTAGCAGATCTTCCTTTTCACCTTCCTTCTTGTGGTATACCAATGGGGGTGCTGAAGTTATTAAGGAAAACTAGGCCCTCTTTTGGAAGTAATACAGAAGACTACTACTCCCATTTATTTTAGGTACCTAGGAGTGAGCAGGATTTTAGTCATTTCTTTTGAGATCACTCACTAGGGAAAAAAATCTCAGCATGAAGCCTCTTTATCCACAGACACACATTCATGTGTTCACATATGCTCACAAGAACTCAGCTCTGGACAGGACAGGAGAAGCAGGTGTCAGCAGCCACTTCCCATGGATGATTCAAATGTGATACTTCTATCAAGAAGGGGTCACACTTTCTCTACTAAACTATAGCAGCTCTCTACTAAACTAAAGCAGAGGAAAAACTAATGCCCTCACTTTGCTTCTTCTCATACCAACACAATTTCCCTTCTCTCACTCTGCTAGTAGAGCTTCAGAAACCCAACACAACCCAACCCAAACCCTGACATACCATAAGCTTCTGGGACACGCTGTTATACATGGAATAGCGAGAAGAAGTTCCCTCCACAAGAGAGTCTGCTTTGAATGCATCATCAAAAGAGTCTGAGCTGCGTTGCTTCCCCTCAGTCTCACTGTCAGACCCACTTAGGCTTGTAGCAGATGCTGGAAAAGAAAAAAGGAAGATGTTTTGGTGCATTTATGGCACAATATAGCCTCTAGAAGTCCAAGTTTCATTTATTCAACTAGTGTTCAGTATATGCACTGCACACATAAAGTTCATTAAATGACCCAGGTCAAATGTATTCTCTACCTCTTACAAACTGTGTAATCTTGGGCAAGTCCCTGAGGTTCCTAATGGTACTTAACACACGAGTTCAAAATATCAGTTTTCCTTTCCCATCCCTTACAAAACTGGGATGGTAATACCTTCCTCATAGGGTTGTTTGAAGATTAAGTGAAAAAATGTATTTGAAAGTACACTGTCAGATATAACATGTATTTATTGATGATATGATTGTTATTTCTGCTGCTATTTATTATTTGAAAATCAATTTCCAAACACTGATACCTGGTTTCATTTTCAACAATTCTATCACAGGACTAACAGTTTCTGATTGTTTAACCTCCTAGTTTCCTGTTTTCATAGTCCTTCAAACTTGTAGGTGAGATGGTGGATCTACAGCACAGCCCCAGAGAAGAGCCAGCTCACAGGTGGAAAGTGGGGAAGAGAAAGGGAGAAGTGAAGGGGGAGGGGAAGACAGGAAAGGAAGGAAAAAGAGAAGAAAAAGAGAGGACAGTGAAGATGGGGTGCTCAGGCAGCAACACCAACAGAGGCAGAGAGTAGAGGAGCTGCACTTAAAGGCTCCAGGAGGGAGCTGCCAGCCTGAGTGAGCCAAGCCACTATCTTCATTGTCAGCAACCTTGTTGCCAAAGGATTCCAAATAAGACCAACCTTAGCAGCTGCCGGAAGTGGTGGGTTACCTGTCTCCTGGTCAAAAGTGGGATAATCCACAGTCTAGATAGTCACTGTAACTGGGTCTTTCCCCATCTTTTATAGATACGTGAATCTCTTAACTTAAAAGATATTTCAGGACTCGCCTGCTGGCGCAGTGGTTAAGAATCCGCCTGCCAATGCAGGGGACATGGGTTCTAGCCCTGGTCCAGGAAGATCTCACATGCCACGGAGCAACTAAGCCTGTGTGTCACAACTACTGAGCCTATGCTCTAGAGCCCGCGAGCCACAACTACTGAGCCCACGTGCCACAGCTACTGAAGCCTGCACTCCTAGAGCCTGTGCTCCACAACAAGAGAAGCCACCGCAATGAGAAGCCCGCACACTGCAACTAAGAGTAGCCCCTGCTCGCCACAACTAGAGAAAGCCCATGCACAGCAATGAAGACCCAATGCAGCCAAAAATTAATTATTATTTTCTCTTTAAAGATATTTCAGGGAATTGTCTGGCAGCCCAGTGGTTAAGACTCGGTGCTTCCACTGCTGGAGCCCAGGTTAGATCCCTGGTTGGGGAACTAAGATCCAGCAAGCCACGCGGCATGGCCAAAAAAAAAGGTATTTCAGGCTTCCCTGGTGGCACAGTGGTTGAGAGTCCGCCTGCCGATGCAGGGGACACAGGTTCGTGCCCCAGTCCGGGAAGATCCCATATGCCACGGAGCGGCTAGGCCCATGAGCCATGGCTGCTGAGCCTGCGCATCCGGAGCCTGTGCTCCGCAACAGGAGAGGCCACAACAGTGAGAGGCCCGCGTACCGCAAAAAAAAAAAAAAAAAAAAAAAGATATTTCAACCCAATATAATTTTATTCAGGTATTTTCTTAAGGAAAACTCACCCAAATTTGGAAATAGATTGTATCTCAAAAATCTGGTAAACAGGGGACTTCCCTGGCTGTTCAATGATTAAGATTCCACACTTCCACTGCAGGGGGCGAGGGTTCGATCCCTAGTCGGGGAACTAAGATCCTGCATGCCGCTCTGCATGGCAAAAAAAAAATCTGGTAAACAATTTCTGCATATTCCCATTGAAAATGGTATTAAACTGCAAGCCAGGAGGAATGCGGAACAGGAAATAAGTGTGGCAGTATCCAATCTGATCCCAAGGTTTGAGAAGTTGTATAGTGCTCAACAGTATACAAATCTCATTAATAAGTAACTGTGCTTATTTAAGAATAAATTTTTTTTAATTCTTCAATTTATGAATATTATTCTTACAAACATCTATCAGTTGTTAGGATATAAATGCTTGTTATTTAGACCTAAATACTTAATAAACTAAACTGTTAGGTATTTCTTTTGGTATTTTTAGGGCATGGTGAAAAAAGTTAAGGCAGCACTAAGAGTGCCAAAAACCAAGAAAACTTGGGAACCTCTCTCTGTATTGAAATGGTGAGATCATCGAGACACACTGTCAACTGAATAATAGAAGACCTAGACCATATTCATGAACATGGCATCCTAACACTTGTGTACTAAAGAGGGACAATAAAAATATAAATTTTTATTTCTGGTAACTGCAAAAAGAGCTTTTGGAAGGAAAGATATACAAGACCAATAAAAGTGATTATCCACACATGTGGGGTTGAGGCATGGAAAAAGAATACCAAAATGATTACCTGGAACGAGTGAAAGTGGAAGAAGTGAAACTTGATTTACATTTTTATATCACTAGAGTTTATATTGCCTATCATTTTATATTTTTGATTTATGAACCATGTGACTTTATTATCTTAATTAAAAGATATTATCTTAATTAAAATTTTAAATAAATGTAAAAAAAAAAACTAACTTAGCAATGTAGCACAATTCCTTTAAGGAAGAAAGGAAGTCCCTGAGAAGAGATGTTGACTCAAAGTTTGGCTGCTTGTGGGAAGTATCTGTGGAAAGGCACAAAGGGCAGCCATGTAAAAAAATTATTTATATATACCCAAAATGGGCATTATACAGGTATTCATAACTTGAGGATTACATTCTAATTCTAAAGACTGTCTGCACTGATCCACCCATTTCCCAGTGAGAACACAAACTAAGGGTTGACATTCAGAGAAGAGCGAAGTCTTCCCCAGCACCCCAGGCCTGACTCTCCCTTCCACGGTGCTCCAGTAGCACCAGTATTCATACCATCAGCACAGCACTCATCACACTTCCTGAGAGCTAGTTGTCACATGCCATCCCACTGGACAGGGTCACTCCTAGAGAGCAAGAACTCTGCCACAACCAACATTCTATCTCCAACACTTGGACTAAGGCTTTGCATTTAACAGAAATTAACTGCTCACTGTAGTGAATTTAAAGAACTGTCACCCAGTTGTAATCTTTGCTAAGCACCTACTAAGTGTACCTCAGGATATTTCCTCTTACAACACCTCATACGTGCAGTGCAAGACGTTCAGCCCTCAAAAATTTAAGGAAGTGGGGCTTCCCTGGTGGCGCAGTGGTTGAGAGTCCGCCTGCCGATGCAGGGGACATGGGTCCGTGCCCCGGTTCGGGAATATCCCACATGCCGCGGAGCGGCTGCGTCCGTGAGCCATGGCCGCTGAGCCTGCGCGTCCGGAGCCTGTGCTCCGCAACGGGAGAGGCCACAACAGTGAGAGGCCCGCATACCACAAAAAAATAAATAAATAAATAAGGAAGGGTACATGTCATTATATATTTGCCCAAACCCATGGAGTGTACAACATCAAGAGTGAACCATCATATAAACTATGAACTCTGGTTGATAATGTTGTGTCAGCACAGGTTCATCAATGTAACAAATGTAGCACTCTGGTAAGAGATGGTGCTAATGGGAGAGGCTGTGCATATAAGGGCAGGGTGTGTAGGAGATATCTTTGTACTTTCAATTTTGCTGTGAACCTTAAAAACTGCTCTAAAAAAAAAAAAGAAGTCTTTAAAAAAAAAGTTTTTTTAAAGGTTCAACAACAAAAACAACAAAAAGTTTAAGCATGAGGATGGAATATCTATATCCTAGCAGAGAACTGAGTCCCCCTTGGACTATCACTTAGCACCCTGCACCCCAGTAGGCTGAAAAAGGACATCTGATATTGTTTAACAGATCAGACAACAACTTTGGTTCAGGACCTGTTTTATAAACGGTCCATGCTATATACAATGGAATAGTATCCAAAAGTAACAATCTTACCCCCAGAGAGCTTAAAAATCCAATAGTTAAAATAAATATGCATTTTAAAGGGTATAACATTTTGCAAAAGAAAGGCAGGTGAACATGTGTGAAAAAATCAGAATAAACTTAAAACCAAAATTCTGGCTCCTAAGGAGGAATTCTGGCTGAGAATACCCCTGAATGAGAGGCACCAAATCTGCCTTCGTCCTCTTAAAAAGGTGGCTGTTCAATTCCCTCAATAAGGAGCTGACTTGCTTACATGGACCAATGCAGCACACGTCACAGTGCCAGAGAGTGCCACTCAGAAAGAAAGACCCAGAACATTAACAATGAGTAACCATGGAAACTGAGAAGTGAGGTGATATTTATTTTGTTTTGCCTTTTCTGCATTTTCTGTGTGAGAAATAAGAATATATTAGTTTGAAAATTAGGGTTTAAAAAAAAGCTATAAAGAAATAAAGTATCATTCTAAGCCTTGTGCAGAATTTGGTTCCTTTCCAGAGGAATCTTCAGAGGACAGCAGATATGAGGGGAAAGACCTTCTGAGTAGCTTAAAAGTAAGCCTGGGCCTCTCATCTCTCATTGCCCACGTGAAGGAGAAATGTGCTCTGCAACAGAGCTCCCATATGTTAAAGAACTGTGCTTCCAAAGGTGCAGAGTCTCTTCACTCAGTTGCTTCCATGCCTCCAACCTGTACCGATTAGTACAGGAATGGGGGCAGCTCCCTGAGCACTGCCCTAAAGTTTCCCTGGGCAGCCCAGGAATCCAGAGACTAACCTAGAAGCTACAATGTTAAATCAGCTGTTATTTCTTTCACCAGCTATCTGGAGATTCACAGGTCTATCTATATAAAGGTTAGGAAAACCTGATGTCCTTCTCAAAGGAGAGTGTGCCCTTGGTCCAGCACTAGGGAGTTGCCAGGCTGTTAGGTTTGCTTAAGGATCCATCAATGGGCACCCATCAATGGTATGAATATCATTCCTGGGCATGCAGGGTTCCTGCCACTCTCAGATCTCAGAGAGAGATCTTTTGTTTTCTTTGTCCTCATGCCATTTTTGGACCAAAATGATAGGAAGAACCAAATTTGGGTGCAAGGCTCATTGGGCAAATCCTTGGTGGCTCTGGTGCAATATTCCAGCACCAGACTCTGGCACAAAGATCTTTCCACTCCATTCCTCTTCCTTAGGTGTTACCTAATGTACAGATAGCTGTCCTGTCCAGGTTCTGACAATGAGGTTGATAAGAGCTAAAATATCACCCTACTAGGCTTTTCTTTGTGAGACCAAAAAGTGTGCTGGATAAGCAGATAAGCCTTACTTCTCTCTTTTATTTCATGTGCTATTTAAAGCCAATTCTCAGCCTGACATGATTTAAGACAAAGTTCCCTAGATTAGTCCTGAGTCCACAGACTGCCACAGCCACTACTCATTTTCACCCCTGGGCCTTTGGGGCCACTCTTTTCAGATGAAAAGAAGACAACTGTCTTGGCTGCAGCAGGAACTAAAGAGGAAGTTCAGCCTCCCAAGACTGATAAGAATTTAGCAAACATTGAGCAGACAATCTTGTGATGAGGATATAAATTAAAAGGAGTAATAAGGTCAGTCTATTAAAATCATGAGTTTCATTAAGAACTTGCCAAAATTGGGTGGCATTCCCATTTACCTCCCCAGGAGCTCCCCTTCTAAAACCTACCAGAGAGTCCAAGACATTATTTAGAGCTTTCATTTAAGATTTCTCCTCTACCTGATAGAAATCATTACTCTTAAGTCAGTTTAAAGAAAACAGGTTCACTTTATAGAAGAATCAGAGATTTCCCAGCTACTGACAAAATTTTCTGTAACAGAACAGTAGGTCAAACATGCCAAGATTAAAAATGACAGTGACAACACACAAGGAGGGACAGCTCTAACCACTACTGGCCAAGGTGAGCAGCACACAGATGCAGAAGAATAAATTATGGACTTTAATAAACACCACATCCTGCCTAACAACTGCTGTGGAATACACTCATTCCTGGTTAAAGACCCATTTCTCCTTCATGCCAGACAAATGGTAACTCATTAAAGCAATTTAAACAGACACCAATAAAGGAAGTTTTTGATTAAGGTCATGCATCTGGGCTGACAGGAAAACCATGGTGTTTCAGGGAAAATGGCCTATTTAGCGAAGAATTAAACCTGACGGAGGGGAAGGCACTTTCATTGTGGTGCCGGTGAAGGAGCCCAGCCACTTCCAAAGCAACATGCTGTGGGAGGGCCAGGAGCCCACATTAGATGCACAGCTGAAGAGAAAAGGAAATTGTCTTGGGGTCTAGACCAGTTTCTCTGTGACAAACAACCAAAAAGAAAAAAATGACCTCCATCTGCCTCTCCTTGCTTCAAAATGTTATTTAATAGCAAATTTCCAAGAGTTTATTTAGGCTTGAAAATGCCTTCAAACTCCTCTTAAAATACTCTAAAGAGTATATGATGCCCCAGTGGCCATGACAACAACATCCCTTTTCTTTAGTCTGGTCAGATGTTAGACTCTGACTGGCAATGCAGCTACCCTGTCAATAATGTAAAATAAAAACCGATTAAACTAAATAGATCTATTAATGAGTCATCACATTGATCTAGCAGAGAAAGTACAAACAAGGCCCAGACAGATAGAAATAGCAACTACTTTTTTTTTTTCTATTTGTACTCCCTAAAGAGCATTTTTCAATCATCTGTTCAACAGTATGTCCAGGTAGAAGGGGTTGGAGCAAAAGGAAACACACCTGCTTTAATGCAATGACTTGAATAGGAAAGCTGCATATAGATCTCAGGGGCTATGTAGTTTCTGGCGAGACAGTTAACTACCAGGGCACACTGTCCAGGGGATGCCTGAGAGCAGCCAACACAGAACAGAGATGATATAAATGCGAAGTACTTAATGAAATGATCCTCTGCAGACTGGAGGAGGCATAGGCAAAATGAATGAGGCAAAGCATTTTAAGCTTCTTGGAAAAGATACTACTGCTGCCTTCCATCGGTTCTATTCAGTAAATATTTACTGAGCATTTATTCCACACCAGGCATGGGGTTGCAGGGGGAGGGGCAGTCTTGCTGATGAAGACACCAGACTCTAGCCCTCAGAGTTTTTTTGTCAATGTGGAGCTGTCCTTCCTAAAATTAGCTGACCCAGGGAAATCTAACAATGTTTGTTTGCCTCTGCCTCCTGCCTCATTTTTATGCAAATGAAAGGGACCAAATGGCCTATTGCCAGACACATACAAGGTACAGGCCACCTCTAGATTTCCATTCTGTACAAACAACAGCAACAGTCAATTCTGACTGAGTCATACGGTGCTACTTCTATAAAAGGTTAAAGACATTTGGTACAATTAAAGTGAGTTCGTGGGAGGGTGGGAGGGAGGAGGATAATCTCAATTCACAGTCACTTTTTTTTTTTTTTTTTTTTTTTCACAGTCACATTTTTTAAAGCTTGAAATTTAAATTAGACTGGTTCCCTTGAAAGATCCTTAACTATACACCTTCCTCTACCTGGAAGCCATTCTCTTGAGAGCAGTTGTCCCCCAAGATCCGATTAGAACCAGATACCTCCACCACCTAAGTATCATTTATTCCCCCAGGCACACTCTCCCTTTCTTGCAGGCCATTTCTCCCACTACCCCAGAGCCCTGCCCAAGGAGACTCTACCTTCATCAAGTTGCTCAAATCCCAGGTGATAGCAAAACTCCCTTTCCTCAACAGGCCCTAGAACCTATACGCCCGATATATTTTTGCCCTCCCACTTAGTAACCTCAATTACACACAGCCTTTCTCACCTACCCTGGAATACACTGTGACAACTTTAAAGGCACACGTATCTCCACACACAAGGTTATAAGAGAGTCTCTTGATCCAGTCAGGATCACAGCCGCCCCAAAGGCTTCATTAGCTGTATGTAAGGCCTGTCAAGCTTCTCCTTTCTGGACCAGCTACTCAGTACAGCTGATGAATAACCGCCCTTCAATTAGCCAACCAGTTGGGAATAAACTGTATTTTCTATCACCCTCAAAGGATTCTTCACACTCTTTCAGTCATCAATCTGTCACCATATTTCATTCCAATTTACCAGTGACCCAGCAGAGGATACAAAATGCAAGACTGCTGGTGTACTGGGTTAAATAGTGCCCAAAAGTTCATGTCCACCCAGCACCTGGGAACATGGCATTTGGAAATAGGGTCTTTGCAGATGCAATCAAATTAAGATGAAGTCATACTGGATTAGGGTGGGCCCTCATCCAATGACTGATATCCTCATAAGAAGAGGGAAATTTGAACACAGACACACACAGAGGCAGAGACTGGAATTATGCTGCTACAAGCCAAGGAACACCAAGGATCACCAGCAACCACCAGAAACTAGAAAAGGCAAGTAAGGATTCTTCCCTAGAGCCTTGGGAGGGAGCATGGCCCTGCTGGCACATTGATTTTAGACTTCTAGCCTCCAGAAGTGTGGAGAATAAATTTCTATTGTTTTAAGCTACCCAGTTTGTGGTACTTTGTTAGGAAATTAATACAGCTGGCAAGTAAAGATAAATGCAAATGGAACTACTTCTAATTGTTTGGTATTTCAGGCAAGCTCTGAGATGCTTCACAATTTCTCATAGAAAGAACCTGTGGAAACTGTGAACATTTGTAACCCTAAAAAGCAGGCAAAGCAAAATGCTAGTTTCAACCAGATCAGTGAAATCCTTAGAGCTTAAAGTAAACAGCGAACACAGGGATGCTCCAATTCATTTGGGTGTTTCTGATCATAACTGCTGAGGGAATTGAGGAAACAGAATGCAAAAACCTGAGAGGAATTAGGCCAGATCACTGCAGCAAAGAGCCCAGCCCTGTGAAAGAGCCCCAAGATCATTAACAGCTGAAAGCACAGGGCACTCAATGCTCACCGCTACTTCCACCTGGTTTAAGGCAGCAAGAGTGCCACCTACTGAAGAACCACAACAGAACTAAGGCACACCTGTAAAAATTCCAATTTTTAGTTAAAACAAGTTCCCAACTCCCAGGAGGAGAATGGTGAAAGAGAAGAGAGTCTACAACCAGTATCCCTCTGTAGAATTTGCCTAATCTTCCTCAAGAGGCACCGAACTGGGGGCTTCCCTGGTGGCGCAGTGGTTGAGAGTCCGCCTGCCGATGCAGGGGACACGGGTTCGTGCCCCGGTCTGGGAAGATCCCACATGCCGCGGAGCGGCTGGGCCCGTGAGCCATGGCCGCTGAGCCTGCGCGTCCGGAGCCTGTCCTCCGCAACGGGAGAGGCCACGACAGTGAGAGGCCCGCGTAACGCATAAAAAAAAAAATAAAAAAAATAAAAAAATAAAAAAAAAAAAAAAGAGGCACCGAACTGTACTCTGCCCAACTCAGGCATCAGCGATTCAAATAACCAGATGGTCAGTGGCCTCTGACCACATAGGTAAGCTTACCTTTTGCTGCATGATTGACAGAGGAGGGAGGTTCATCGTCAGATGTAGAGCTGAGGTTCAGGGCAAGCTCTGCAACTCTTTTCTTCTGTTTCTTGAGAGGGGCAGTGCATTCTGAATCATTTCTCCTCCTCATTGTTGCTGCAACCACAAATCCAGATAGTCAGCTGCCCTTGTCAGAGACACTAGGATCACAGCAGGAATTCCAAAGAATGGGAATGAACCATTAATGCATGCAAGTTGTCAACTCCAAACAGCTTCCATTGCCAGCACTTAAATAGCTTCTTCCTCAGAATGAGGTCCAGGAAGGATGCTAGCCAAGCTCTGGTTTTCAATAACAGCTGTTAGTTTTACTGGAAAATGTGCTCACAGACCCAGCGGCCTCTGGGCCATTGGTGTCAGATACCAAAAAGTCATGGATCAACTCCACGAGCCACAGGAGGAAAAACACCTTGCGTACTTGTTATTCTATATTTTTGATGCAACACTGGCCATGTGTGACAACAATGTACACTAGAAATTAATTATGAAACCTGATGAATATCAACAAATATTTCCAAGGTGAAAAAATCATCCCAGAATGATTGCTACATCACCATTATTATTTCACCAGGACAATTAAGAGATTATACAATATGATACAAATGCTGGGTTTTGGTTTACTTCAGGATGTTTGAAAACATGGGAGAATTGGGCAAGTTTTTAAACGAAGTAAGGAATGGACGCAGTGGTTGACTTAGGACTGAGAAAACAGAAGAGTGGGAAAGTTAGCAGGACCGGAGGTAGCCATATCATAGGACTCAGGCACAAAAACAATTTTAAAAACAAGAACCCACCTCACAAAAAAGAATGGAAACAGGCAAGGCACCATGTCACCATCATCCATGCCCATGGGTAAGCATGAGAGGCAAGCATGAGGGGAAAAAATGAGATGGAATGAAGTGGTTATGAGATTCCTGAAATCTTAAGGAATGATCAAATTAAAGAACAATTAAGAGTAGAAGTGAATACAGTGTGGTTTACACACAACCGTTGGCTATAAGAGGACTCAGAAAAGAGAAAGTACTCAAAAATAGGAGCAAACAGGTGGGTGCTCAGCTGGGCTGCAATTCCTTAGGAAAAGGGAGTTGCAGGTGCACAAGAACAGGCTTACAGTATGGGTCACAGCAGCAAGAGAGTGATGAAATCCAAAGATACCACTGATCCCCTCGTGATTTCAAACATGAATCACGTTTCACTTCTCTCCAGCTCAAGGATGAGGCAGCCTACCCAACACATAATCTCATCCTTCCTAAAGAGGCAGCCTCTTACTAGGCACAGGCAGGGGCTATCCTGCGGAAGTAGGAAGAACAGGAGGCGTTGAACAAACAGCAAAACCAGGCTGAGCCACATTTCACTTTAAACTACCGTGTTAAATACCCCCTCACCCCAAAGGCCCATAACGTAAGCAAAAAGGGCCCTCTGATTCCTAGCTACTCCGGGGGAGACTAGAAGCACAGGAAACTCAAGAACTGTGTTGAGGTAGGTGCCAACAAAGGAGAGGAAATAGCGTCCGAAAGGCAGGAGATACCGATGCTCCTCCCCAAACCACCTTAGATTTGGGCCTTCCAAATCACCTCATTCAACCCTCTCCTTTTCCACTAAAAGAAACTGAGGCCCGAGAGGGGAAGGCCGCACAGCTAACCAGTGCCCAGCTCAAGTGACCTACACATCCAAAAGAATGTGCCTGGCAGAGGACTTCTAAGTAGAAGGCAGAAGGCCTGGTTCTACCTGCTGCTCCCCCGGGGAAGGGGTTCAAATCCCCTCTCCAGTCTTCTCTACCTGGGCCTCGGTTTCGCACTACCACCCCTATTCATAGAGGGAAGAGATGAGCTCACATCTCCCCGGGCCAGTCTTTTCATTTGTAGATAACGTGAGTGTGTGAATGTGTGCGCAGAAACGTTTGGCAGCGGCAGCTGGTGGACTGGGGATGGGGCGCGGGGAAGAAGGGTGTAAAGGAGGAAGGGAGAGAGAAAGGGCGGTGAGGGTCACGACCGCCCGTGCGGGGCCGAGGGGAAGATACTGAGCCCGCGGGCCCGCCCGCTCGCTCCCCCCGGGCCGCGCGTCGGCACTCACGCTGAGGGAAGAGGGCGAGCTGCCAAGGAGCGGAGAGGGGGGGATCAGGCCGCCGATGCCGCCGCCACCAGGCCTGGCCCTGCCGCTGCCAGAGCCGCCTCCTCCTCCCCCAGTTTCGCTTCCCCACAAACCCGCCCCGGTCCGCTGGCCGCGTAGTCGCGCTCGGGTCCCGCCCTGCGGGACGCGCAGCTTGATGACGTCAGGGCATCCAGCTCCCTCCACCCTCCCGGACCCTGGCCCCGGGGCAGACCGCTCTAGTTCTGGCCCGCCCCACCCCCTGCCCCCGAGCAGCCCAGAGCGCCTGCGCAGAAGACCCAACGGGGAAAGGATACAAAAGCAAAAGTAACCAGGTATCTTCCGGCTTTGGGTACGAGAAACAAATATTAAAAACAAAAAAGGCCAGGTGCCATCACATCGACTCATCTCTCTTATTCTCATTATTATCTTAATTTTACAGATTCAGAACAAGTTTAGAGAGGGAATTCCCTGGCGGTCCAGCGGTTAGGACTCCACGCTTCCATTACTGGGGCACGGGTTCTATCGCTGGTTAGGGAACTAAGATCCCACAAGGTCCCCGGCGCGGCCAAAAAAAAAAAAAAAGTAACAAGTTTAGAGAGGTAAACGGAAAACTGGTTGAGGGCAGAAACCCAGTCTTCTTGTTCACTGCTGTATCCCCAACACGCAGCATACAGTACATTCTCTACAGATATTGAACAAAGGTCCAGAGGAAGAAGGCCGCCTGTGGCATTTTACCATATGGACACAGATGACTTCCTTTGCCAAACGGCTCTTCTGATCTTCAGACCAATATGGCCAAAAGTCTGACGAACATCCTCAGTCACTTCACACCCATAGATTCAAGTCTGACCTTATATTCTCCCATAAGCCTGCTCTTTTTCCAATGAATTACACCACCATTGGTCCAACCAGAAATCTTCTCTCATTCCCCAGAACCTCCAGTATATACTTTATTGCATTTACCTTAAAATTATCCCAAATCTATCCATTCTCCATCCACATTGCCACTAACCATGCACTCACCTTCCCCCATCAGGATTTCTCCAATAATCTCCAAATCATTGTCCCTCCAGTCGGGATCCCTCTAGTGCAGTCTCTGCAAATCAAAGTTATTTTAAAAAAACAAAACTAATTTGATCCTGTTACCTGTTTCACCCATCAATGATGAAAGCCCATCAATGGCTTCTCACTTCTCTTAGGATGAAGCCAATGTCCTTAGGATGGCATACAAGACTCTCCCATCTGACTCCTTCTGCAGTCATACTTTGAGCTACTGGTCCCTTAGTTCTCCCCATCGCGGTTTTCCCTTGGTTTCTCAACCATGTCATGCCTCTCGAAAGAGTTCATCCCCTTTCCTGGATTGCTCTTCTCCCTCTCTTTGCTTGGCTAATGTCCACTTATCCTGAGGCTTGTTTAGTGTTCTTATCTCTGGTAATCTTTCCTGACCCCACAAGTCTGAGTGGGGAGTCCCCCTAAGTTTCCACAGCCTTCTGTCATTCACTATCAAAGCACTCACCAGTCTTGTATAATGACCCACTGACTCATCTGCCTCCCCACTCAGCTGTAAACTTTGTAAAGGAAAGGTTATGTCTGTCTGTACTAAATCCATAAGATTTAATATTGTGGCTGGTAGTAGGTATGCAATAGACATTTATTGAATATGTGGAAGTATGGAAAATGAATGAAGGTTAAGTGATGTGCCCCAGGTCACAGAGCTAGGAAGCAACAAATGAGCATTTAAACCCAGGTTTCTTTGGTTCTAAAGCTGTGTCTTTCCACCTCACCAGGGGTTCTTAACATGGGTTAAGACATTATTCTTAACATGTGTTGGATACCTTTGGTAATCTTGTAAAGCTTGTGAACCCATTCTCAAAATAATAATTTAAAGGGCATAATATACAATGTATAGGATTACAAAGGAAATCAATTATTTGAAATAGTTACTTTTTTTTTTTTTTTTTTTTTTTTTGCGGTACGCGGGCCTCTCACTGTTGTGGCCTCTCCCGTTGCGGAGCACAGGCTCCGGACGCACAGGCTCAGCGGCCATGGCTCATGGGCCCAGCCACTCCGCGGCATGTGGGATCTTCCTGGACCGGGGCACGAACCTGCGTCCCCCACATCGGCAGGCAGACTCTCAACCACTGTGCCACCAGGGAAGCCCCGAAATACAGTTACTTTTAAATTGTGATTTGTTTACTTTTAATGTAAAGCGTTAAATAATGAGAGAATGCATTTAAAACGTAGGAAAATTAATGATAAATTTACTTATATATATATATATATATATATATATATATATATATATATATATATGAGTAAATCCAGTGAATAATGCTGGAACAACCAGATAAATATATCAGGGAAAGATGAATCTTGATTCCTACCTTACACCATATGTAAAATTAAATCAAAATGGATCAGACCTAAACAAAGAGCAAAAACAGAAAAGAAAAAAAAAGCTTATAAAAGAAAACATAGGTGACTATAGTTAGCAATAACGTATTGTATATTTGAAAGTTATAATCATGTGAGGTGCTGGATGTTAACTTACTGTGGTAATCATTTTCCAATATATACATATATCAAATTATTATGTTGTACACCTTGAACATACAATGTTATATCAATTATATCTGAATAAAACAGGGGAAAACAGAAGTTTAAAAAAAGAAAACATAGAAAAATATCTTTGCAGACTTGGAGTAGATAAAGATATTTTTTACAAAGGACCCAGAGAGCATTAATCAGAAGAAAAAAATTGAGAAAAATAGACTTCACAAAATAAAAAGGCTTCTGTTCATCAAAAGACACCGTTAAGAAATTGAATAGCAATCCACGGACTGAAAGAAAAACATTCACAGTACAAATATTTGACAAATGACTTATTTCCAAAAATATATATAATACCCAACAACAAAAAGAGAAACAGAAGTTTCCAATTCCTGTCAAAATGGAGAAAACACATTCCATCCCATTTCTTCCACTGAATGCAATTTATAACCTAGGCAGAATGCATGCAACACCTATCTGAAGATTATGAAAAGTAAATGGTAGCAGAATTCTTTTTTTTTAATAAATTTATTTATTTATTCTTGGCTGTGTTGGGTCTTTGTTGCTGCGCGCAGGCTTTCTCTAGTTGTGGTGAGTGGGGGCTACTCTTTGTTGCGGTGCATGGGCTTCTCATTGCGGTGGCTTCTCTTCTTGCTGAGCACGGGCTCTAGGCGCGCAGGCTTCAGTAGCTGTGGCATGTGGGCTCAGTAGTTGTGGCACAACAGGCCCAGCTGCTCCGCAGCATGTGGGATCTTCCCAGACCAGGGCTCAAACCCATGTCCTCTACATTGGCAGGTGGATTCTTAACCACTGTGCCACCTGGGAAGCCCAGCAGAATTCTTGAGGAAGGAAAAACAGAAGTCAAAGAACCACCAAGTCAGGGTGAGTTTCCCAGTTGTTCCCCCTCTGGTATCTCCTGGCCAGGACTGAAAGGCAGCCTGAAACCTGGAACGTGCAAGGGGTGCAGATGGAAAGGGCTCCAAGAAACCATCTATTTCTTATCCCAGAAGCAAGAAATAAGTCCCTATAGATCAGAGAAACTGGAAGAAATCGCATGGTTTTTGTTTTGTTTCTTTGATTCACTTAAGGTTCCTCCATGTCTTTTCATAGCTTGATAGCTTATTTATTTATTTATTTATTTTTGGCTGCATTGGGTCTTTGCTGCACTCAAGCTTTCTCTAGTTGTGGCGAGCGGGGGGCTACTCTTCATTGAGGTGCAAGGGCTTCTCATTGTGGTGGCTTCTCTTGTTGCGGAGCATGGGCTCTAGGCGCGCAGACTTCAGTAATTGTGGCTCATGGGCTCTAGAATGCAGGCTCAGTAGTTGTGGCACATGAGCTTAGTTGCTCCACAGCATGTGGGATCTTCCTGGACCAGGGATCAAACCTGTGTCCCCTGCATTGGCAGACAGATTCCTAACCACTGCACCACCAGGGAAGTCCCAGCTTATTTCTTTTTAACACTGAATAATATTCCATTGTCTGGATGTATCCCAGTTAATTTATCCATTCACATACTGAAGGACATCTTGGTTACTTCCAAATTTTGGACATTACAAATAAAGTTTCTATAAACATTCATATGCAGGTTTTTCTGTGGACGTAATTTTTCAATACATTTGGGTAAATACCAAGGGGCACAATTACTGGATCATATGTTAAGAGTATGTTTAGTTTTATAAGAAACTGCCAAAGTCTTCCAAAGTGGCTGTATCATTTTGCATTCCCACCAGCAATGTATGAGAGTTCCCACTTTTCCACATCCACATCAGCACTTAGGGTTGTCAATATTCCAAATTTTGGCCACTCTAGTATGCATGTAGTGGTATCTTGTTCTAATTTGCATTTCCCTGATGACCTACGATGTGGAACATCTTTTCATATACTTATTTATTATGTGTGTATCTTTGGTGAGGTTTGTTAAGGTCTTTGTCCCATTTTTTAATTAGGTTGTTTGTTATCTTATTATTTTTTTTTGGCTGCGTCGGGTCTTAGTTGTGGCACACGGGGTCTTTCATTGTGGTGCGAGGGCTCCAGAGCGCATGGGCTCTGTAGTTGCGGCACTCGGGTTCTCTAGTTGTGGCACGCTGGCTTAGTTGCCCCACAGCATGTGGGATCTTAGTTCCCTGATCAGGGATCGAACTGGCATCCCTTGCATTGCAAGATGGATTCTTAATCACTGGACCACCAGGGAAGTCCCTTGTTATCTTATTATTAAGTTCTAAGAGTTTTAAGAGTGAATGTCCAGTTGTTCTGGTATCATTTTTTTTTTCTCTCTCTAGTACCATTTTTTAAAAGACTATCTTTGCTCCATTGTACTGCCATTTTTCCTTTGTCAAAGATCAGTTGGCTATATATATATGCAGGTCTATTTCTGGGCTCTATATTTTGCCCATTAATCTATTTGTCTATTCTTTTGCTATATCTTGATCACTATGGCCTTATAGTAAGTCTTGAAGTTGAGTAATGTCAGTCCTCCAACTTTGTTCTTCTCCTTCAGTAATGTGTTGGCTATTCTGGATCTTTTGCCTATCCACAGAGAATTTATTTTTTTTATATATTATTGCAAATATATTTTTGTTTTTTTATAGGAGTAAAATATAAATAAAATTTTCCATTTTTTTTTTGGAGGTGTAAGTGAATTTTTATTGGGAAGGGAAGTTGTCAACTTAAACAGCAGCAAATGAAGAATGAATGAGGAAACTCCCTGTTGTCACAGATACGCAAGACCTCCATCATATATGATACAGGAGGCGTTTTAATTTGTGACCTCCAGCCTCAAAATGTCAACTGCTTTTCCATTCAATCTAATACTTCTGGATTCCTACCAAAAAGGAATATATTAAGAGGATGGAAAAGTTGCTTTACTGAAAGAAAAACCCCGAAGAAGAGTAAGGGAGGGAATGTAGAAATCAGGAAGTTATGCAGAACACTTTTTAACTCTTTAAACTGTAATTAACTACATTTTCATATCTTCACAGTAATACAAAACACAGTCACTTGCAGAACTGGTTCAGATTACTTAAATACCAGATACATTTTTAGTCCTCTACATAAGTGTTTGGAAGTTACTTATGTTTATATGAAATGAAGCTATTAATACTTTTCTACAGCAGTAACTGCACACCAGAAAGGCCAAGACAAACACAAATCAAGGAATGGAGTTTTCCCAAAGCTGCGGTGTGAAAAGACTATAAACAGTTGATTCCATACACATGAATGGGTTTCTTTGCTATAGGAAATCCAAATGGAATAAGGAATGGAGATGAGTAAAAAGGTTTCTTGAGGGGAAGAGGGATGACACCCTGGATGCACTTAGTTCTCTGCCCCTTCTGCCGCATCACATTCTTCTCCTGCACTGTCTGACGTCCATAATGTTAGGTTGTCTCTAAGCAACTGCATGATGAGGGTGCTGTCTTTGTATGAGTCTTCATTCAGTGTGTCAAGCTCTGCAATGGCCTCATCAAAAGCCGTTTTAGCCAGTGTGCAGGCAAGTTCTGGGTTATTAAGGATCTCATAGTAAAATACAGAAAAGTTAAGAGCCAGCCCCAGGCGGATTGGGTGTGTGGGTTGCATCTCTTTCTTGCTTATATCAAAAGCCTCTTGGTAAGCTCCTTGGGAATTATCTATCGTTTGTTTCCGATCATCACCACAAGCAACTTCAGCAAGGTACCGGAAGTAATCTCCCTTCATCTTCAGATAGAAGACCTTACTCTCTGGATTAGTTGCATTGGCTATTAAATACTTATCCAACAATTCCAGGACCGTGGTGCAGATGGACCGCAGTTCGGACTCCACTTTCTCCCGATAGTCCTTAATCAGCTGCAGCTTCTTGTCGGAGGTGTCGGTCTTCTGCTCGATGCTCGAGATGACCCTCCAGGCGGACCTGCGGCCCCCGACCACGTTCTTGTAGGCCACCGAGAGCAGGTTGCGCTCCTCGTTGGACAGCTCAGCGCCCTGCTCCGTCACGGCCTTCATGCAGGTGGCCATGTCGTCGTAGCGCTCGGCCTGCTCGGCCAGCTTGGCCTTCTGGATCAGCTCCGTCTTCTCCATGGGGCCGGGGACAGGACAGCGAGGGCGAGCACCGACCCGGATGCCGAGGAGGAGTGCGGAGAGCCTGCGGGCGGGCGGGCGGGGCGGGGTCGCGGGCAGAAGGCGGGGGCGGCGCCGTCAGACAATGCGCCCGCCGCCCCGGCAGCCCGCCTGCCCGCCGCCCGCCTAAAAATTTCCATTTTCATCATTTTAAGTGTACAATTCAATGGCATTAAGTGCATTCACATTGTTGTGCATTCAACTATTTTTTTCCCATATACATGTATCTATTCTTTTTCAAATTCTTTTCTCATTTATGTTTTTACAGAATATCAAGCAGAGTTCCTTGTGCTATACAGTAGGTCCTTGTTGGTTATTTTAAATACAGAAGTGTGTACATGCCAATCCCAAAATCCCACTCTATCGCTCCCCCCAACCCTTCCCCCCAGTAACCATACGTTCATTCTCTAAGTCTGTGAGTCTGTTTTTCTGTTTTGTAAATAAATTCATTTGTATCATTTTTTTCAGATTCCACATATAAGTGATATCATATTTGTCTTTCTCTGTCTGACTTGCTTCACTTAGTTTGATAATCTCCAGGCCCACCCATGTTGCTGCAAATAGCACTCTTTCATTCTTTTTAATGGATGAGTAAAATTCTATTATATATATGTACCACATCTTCTTTATCCATTCATCTGTCGATGGACATTTAGGATGTTTCCATGTCTTGGCTATTGTAAACAGCGCTGCAATGAACACTGGGTTGGATGTATCTTTTTTTTTTTTTTTTAGGCTCCAGACACGGAGGCTCAGCGGCCATGGCTCATGGGCCCAGCCGCTCCGCGACATGTGGGATCTTCGCGTACAGGGGCACGAACCCATGTCCCCTGCATCAGCAGGCAGACTCTCAACCACTGAGCCACCAGGGAAGCCCCGGATGTATCTTTTTGAACCATGTTTTTCTACAGATATACGCCCAGGAGTGGGATTGCTGGATCATATGGTAGCTCTATTTTTAGTTTTTTAAGGTACCTCCATACTGTTCTCCATAGTGGCTGTACCAATTTACATTCCCACCAACAGTGCAGGAGGGTTCCCCTTTCTCCACATCTTCCCAGCATTTATTATTTGTAGAATTTTTTTCATGGCCATTCTGACTGGTGTGAGGTGATATCTCATTGTAGTTTTGATTTGCATTTCTCTAATAATTAGTGATGTTGAGCATCTTTCATGTGCTTCTTGGCCATCTGTATGTCTTCTTTGGAGAAATGTCTACGTAGGTGTTCTGCCCATTTTTTGATTGGGTTGTTTGGTTTTTTGATATTGAGCTGCATGAGCTGTTTCCAAATTTTGGAGACTAATCCCTTGTCAGTCGCATCATTTGCAAATATTTTCTCCCATTCTCTGGGTTGTTTTTTTGTTTTGTCAATGGTTTCCTTTGCTGTGCAAAAGCTTTTGCATTTACTTAGGTCCCATTTGTTTATTTTTGCTTTTATTTCCGTTACTCTAGGAGACAGCTCAAAAAAGATATTTGTCATATTTATGTCATTAAGATATTTGTCATATTTATGTCATTATGTCACTTATGCTGCTATTTATGTCAAAGAGTGTTCTGCCTATGTTTTCCTCTAAGAGTTTTACAGTATCTGGTCTTACATTTAGGTCTTTAATCCATTTTCAGTTTATTTTTGTGTATGGTGTTAAAGAATGTTCTAATTTAACTTTTTTACATGTAGCTGACCAGTTTTCCCAGCACCATTTATTGAAGAGACTGTCTTTCCTCCATTGTATAGTCTTGCCTCCTTTGTCGTACATTAATTAACCATAGGTGGGTGGTTTTATTTCTGGACTTTCTATCCTGTTCCACTGATCTATATTTCTGTTTTTGTGCCAGTACCATACTGTTTTGATGACTGTAGCTTTGTAGTACAGTAAGTCCCCTACATATGAACGAGTTCTGTTCTGAGAGCATGTTCGTAAGTCCAATTTTTTCTTAAGTCCAACAAAGTTAGCCTAGGTACCCAACTAACACAATCAGCTATATACCACTGCTTTTACACTTGCTTCCGGACATCCTGGGCTTGAAATAAAGATACTGTACTACTGTACTCTATACAGTACTGTACAACCACTTGTAGAGGATGCACACGTGTGACAATGTATGCCAGACACATGAACTAACGTACGTGATTGGACATGAGAACACACGTTTATATCTTTGAAAGTTCACAACTTGAAGGTTCATGTGTAGCGGACTTACTGTACAGTCTGAAGTCAGGGAGCCTAATTCCTCCAGCTCCGTTTTTCTTTCTCAAGATTGCTTTGGCAAAAGACCCCGATTGCTTCGGGGTCTTCTGTGTCTCCATACAAATTTTAAGATTTTTTGCTCTGGTTTTGTGAAAAATGCCATTGGTAATTTGATAGGGATTGCATTGAATCTGTAGATTGCCTGGGGTGGTAGAGTCATTTTGACAATATTGATTCTCTCATCCAAGAACATGGTATATTTTTCCATCTGTTTGTGTCATCTTTGATTTCTTTCATAAGCATCTTATAGTTTTCAGAGTACAGGTCTTTTGTCTCCCTAGGTAGGTTTATTCCTAGGTATTTTATTCTTTTTGATGCAGTGGTAAATGGGATTGTTTCTTTAATTTCTCTTTCTTATCTTTCATTGTTAGTGTATAGAAGTGCAAGAGATTTCTGTGTATCAATTTTGTATCCTGCAACTTTACCGAGTTCATTGATGAGCTCTAGTAGTTTTCTGGTAGCTTCTTTAGGATTTTCAATGTATAGTATCATGTCATCTGCAAACAGTGACAGTTTTACTTCTTCTTTCCCTATTTGGATCCCTTTTATTTCTTTTTCTTCTGATTGCCGTGGCTAGGACTTGCAAAACTACGTTGAATAAAAGTGGCAAGAGTGGGCATCCTTGTCTTGTTCCTCATCTTTTAGGAAATGCTTTCAGCTTTTCACCATTGAGTATAATGTTAGCTGTAGGTTTGTCATATATGGCCTATATTATGTTGAGGTACATTCCCTCTATTCCCGCTTTCCACATAAACTTTAGAATCAATTTGTCAATACCCACAAAATAACTTGCTGGATTTTGATTGGAATTGCACTGAATCTATAGATCAAGTTGGGAAGAACTGACATCTTGACAATACTGAGAATTCCCTATCCATGAACATCGAATATCTCTCCATTTTATTTAATTCTTTGATTTAATTCATCAGAGTTTTACAGTTTTCCTCATATAGATCTTGTATATATATTTTTTTTGTTTAGGTTTTTTTTTTTTTTTGGGCTGCACTGTGTGGCATGCAGGATCTTAGTTCCCCAACCAGGGATCAAACCCATGCCCCCTGCAATGGAAGCGCAGAGTCTTACCCACTGGACCACCAGGGAAGTCCCTTGTATGTATTTTGTTAGATTTATACCCAAGTGTTTCATTTTGGGGAATGCTAACATGAATAGTATTGCATTTTTTTATTTCAAATTCCATTTGTTCATTTTTGGTATATACGAAAGTGATTGACTTTTGTATATTATCTTGTATCCTCCAAGACAAAGGGTTTTTTAAAACAGATATTATACAATAACAACAATAAAAACAAATAGCCCAATTTAAAAATGGGCAAAAGAGTTGAATAGACATTTCTCCAAAGAAGTATAGAAATGGCCAACAACCATATGAAAATATGCTCAACATCACAAATCATTATAGAAATGCAAATCCAAATTACAATGAGTTACCACCTCACACTCATTAGGACAACCACTATCAAAAAAACAAAAATAAAAAATAACAAGTGTTGAG
The DNA here is from genome assembly GCF_963924675.1 of Phocoena phocoena. Lineage (NCBI taxonomy): Eukaryota > Metazoa > Chordata > Mammalia > Artiodactyla > Phocoenidae > Phocoena > Phocoena phocoena. The sequence continues at coordinate 68,050,983 of NC_089228.1, read as the reverse complement.
AGGATGTGGAGAAATTGGAATACTGGTGCACTGTTGGGGGGAATGTCAAACGGTGCAGCCACTATGGAAAACAGTATGGAGTTTCCTCAAAAAAATAAAAATAGAATTACCATATGATTCAGCAACTCTCCTTCTGAGTATATATCCCAAAGAACTGAAAGAAGGGTCTCAAAGGGCTATTTGCATACCCATGTTCCCTAAGCATTATTTACAACAGCTAAGAGGTAGACGTAACCCAAGTGTCCATCAAAGGATGAGTGAATATACAAAATGTAGTATATGCATACAATAGAATATTATTCAACCTTAAAAAAGGAGGAACTTCTATCACATGCTATAACACAGATAAACTTTGAGGGCATTATGCTAAGTGAAATAAGCCAGTCACAAAAAGACAAATACTGTATGATTCCACTTATGTGAGGTACCTAAAGTATCTAAAGTAGTCAAACACATAGAAACAGAAAGTAGAATTGCCAAGGACTGGCGAAAGGAAGAAATGGGAAGCTGTTGTTCAATGGGTAAAGAGTTTCAGTTTTGTAACATGAAAAACTTCTAAAGATCTGTTGCACAACAATATGTATATAATTAACACTACTGAACTATCCACTTTAAATTTATTAAGATGGTGGACTTCCCTGGTGGTGCAGTGGTTAAGAATCTGCCTGCTAATGCGGGAGACACGAGTTTGATCCCTGGTCCAGGAAGATCCCACATGCTGTGGAGCAACTAAGCCCATGCACCACAACTACTGAGCCTGTGTTCTAGAGCCCACAAGCCACAACTACCAAGCCCGCGCACAACTACTGAAGCCTGCGCGCCCTAGAGCCCACGCACCACAACTACTGAGCCCGCATGCTGCAACTACTGAAGCCCACGTGCCTAGAGCCCATGCTCCACAAGAGAAGCCACCACAATGAGAAGCCCACATACCGCAATGAAGAGTAGCCCCTGCTCACCACAACTAGAGAAAGCCCATGTGCAGTAACAAAGACCCAACGCAGCCTAAATAAATAAAAATAAAATTATTAAGATGGTAAATTTTCTGTTATATGTTTTTTTACCACAATTGAAAAAAACAGCTATTATAATCACGATCTAATAGAAGGCCTGAAGACTCTTAACATGAATAGAAAGATAGTAAGTCTCACCAGAGAAAGAAAAGATTAAAAAATAACCAAATGGGAATTTTAGAATTGAAAAATATGGTAAGAGAAACAAAAGTTTCACTAGATTGGATCAATAGCAGAATGGAGATGGCAGAGGGAGAATCACTGAAATTGAAGATAAATCAATGGAAACTCCAATCTGAACAACAAAGAGAAAAAATGAGGGAAAAAAATTGAACAGAGCTTCAGGGACCTGTGGAGAAATACCAAAATGTCTAACAATCGTGTCATCAGAGTCCCAGAATGAAAGAAGAAAGAAAAACTACTTGGTGCAGAAAAAATATTTTAAGAAATAATGACTGAAAACTTCCAAAGATGGCAAAAGACATAAACTTACAGATTCCAGATGCCTAGAACTCTCTAAACAGGAAAGACTCAAAGAAATATATTCCCACACCTGTCATAATCACACTGCTGAAAACTAAAAGCAAAGACAATATCTTGAAAACAGAGAAAAACCACGTATCACATATAGGAGAACAACAATTAGAACAACTGTAGATTTCACATCAGAAATCTCAGGAATGAAGGAAGAACAATAAAAATGGAAAATATCTAGGTAAATATAATAGACTGTTTTTCTTAAGTTCTTCAAAGTTTACATGAGAGTTGAAAGCAAAAAATATAACATTGTCTGATGGCACTTTCAATGTATATAAACATACTATGTATGACAACTATAACATAAATAGGGGAGGGCAAAAGGACCTATACGGTGATAAGGTTTCTATATTCCACGAAAGTTGTAAAATATTGATTCTAAATAGACTGTGAAAAGTTAAGTATGTATATTATAATTCCTAGAACTTCTTAAAAAAAGATTCAGGAATTCCAACTTCTGAAGTGGCATAGTAAGGACCTCTGAAAATACAGTCCTTCATAAAAGCAATGAAAACAGGCGAATTTGTCAAAATCAACTTTTTCAGAACTCTGGAAATTAACCAAAGACTTGCAAAAATCCAAGGAGTGTTTCTTCAATAAAAATTGTTTCAGGGCTTCCCTGGTGGCACAGTGGTTGAGAGTCCGCCTGCCGATGCAGGGAACACGGGTTCATGCCCCGGTCCGGGAAAATCCCACATGCTGTGGAGTGGCTAGGCCTGTGAGCCATGGCTGCTGAGCCTGTGCGTCCAGAGCCTGTGCGTCCGGAGCCTGTGCTCCGCAATGGGAGAGGCCACAACAGTGAGAGGCCCGCGTACTGAAAAAAAAAAAAAAAAAATTGTTTCAGTAAGAACAGTGCACTTTGTGGCATTTTAACTTGCCCCAATCCTATCTCCTTATTGCCAGCTCCATGGTAGACTTGAAAACCAGCCTTGTAACTATGGTGGCTGTGAAAAACAGCAACCTAGAAGCCACTGAAGAGAATAAAACAGGTTTGGAGCTCCCCAAAAGCCCTATCCCCAGAGAATTGTCACTATTTGACCTAACTGGCAGCTTGCTGAAAGTCTCCATTCTCATGGCTTGTCTTATTTTACCTGACTCAGAGGTCACTCTGTGCAAACAGTTCTATTTGCAAGGCATTATCAAAAATAATCAGTGGCAATTGTTTAACATAGCAGCTGCCTGAAGCATCATTACCAGATGGAGATAACAAAAACCTTAAAAGGAATATCTGGAAATGAGTTGCCCATAGCGATCTCTGAAAAGCCCCAGAATATTCCTGGGTATCTAGAAGGCCACATGAATGTGCAGGGCTGTGCACATGCCCAGGAAAGACCTGAGAATGCCCTAATCTCTCACCTCTGACTGACGGTGAGGCTCTATACAAGCAGGAGGTGAAGGCTAAGGCAGATTTGTAAACTGCCTATTAGTTCATTGAAGCCACATCCCAACAAAGGCTAGGAGATTTACTGGCTTCAAGCATTTAAGGAAATCTGTCCAGTCATTAGCTGACCATTAAGCTAACCAAGCAGAGACTTCAGTGGCCATGCATGACAAAAAATACAGACTATATAGAATTAGTTCAGGAAAATCACTGAAAAACAGCAACAAAAACAAACTTGGGAAGGGGGTGGGTGTCTTATATCCAGAATTGCCACATTATTTTAAATATTCAGTTTCAATACACAAGGAAATGGTAAAGTATGACCCAAACACAGCGGGGTGGGGGGAAGTAGTCAATAGAAACCATACCTGATAAAGCCCAGAAGTGGAACCTAGTAGACAATGACTTTAAATCAGCTATTATAATATGTTCAAAGAATCAAAGGAAACCATGTTTGAAGAATTAAAAGAAAGTATGAGGACAATGTCTCGCCAAATAGAAAACATCAATAAAGAGATTTTTTTTTTTAAGGGAACCAAATAGAAATTCTGGAGTTGAAAAATACAGTAACTGATATGAAAATTTCACTACTGAGGCTTGTATGGGAAGAATTGTGTCCCCCACAAAATTCATATGTTGAAGTCCTAACTCTCAATGATACTTATTTGGAGATGGGGCTTTTAGGAGGTGATTAAGGTTAAATGGAGTAATAGGGGATCCTCAAGTTTAACACCTGACTTCTCATCAGAAGTCATGGAGGCCAGAAGGCACTAGAATGACATATTCAAATTGCTGAAAGACAAAGACCATCAACTAAGAATTCTATACCCAGCAAAACTATCCTGCAAAAAAAAAAAAAAAAAAAAAAAAATCACTGTGTTGGGGTAGGAGGGTCATAAAGGAAAAATTAAGACATTCCCAGATAGGGACTTCCCAGGCAGTCCAGTGGCTAAGACTTCACCTTCCAATCCAGGGGGTGCGGGTTTGATCCCTGGCTGGGGAGCTAAGATCCCACATGCCTTGTGGCCAAAAAACCAAAAAAAAAAACATAAAACAGAAGCAATATTGTAACGAAGTCAATAAAGACTTTAAAAATGGTCCACATTCAAAAAAAAAGTCTAAAAAAAAGACATTCCCAGATAAACAAAATCAGATTATTTGTCATTATAAGAACTGCCTTACATGCTACTGAAAGGAATCCTTCAAGCTGAAAGAAAGGACACCAGACAGTAAATTGAATCCACACAAAGAAATATATAACACCCAGTAAAGGTTGCTTCAAATTCATTTTGGGAGTAGGCAAATGAAAACAGTAAAGAAATTACATTCAGAATTCTCTGTCTTATATTCCCTGCCACACTCATCCCTATCTCCTAATCAGAAAACCAAGTCAGAGGTAACTTAAGAAGATGTATTTTTATTTACTACTTTAAAAATTAATAATATGAATTTTTAAAATATACAAAGAAATATAGTAAAAAACTCACTATACCAATTAAAATGGAATATTTTAAAATTTCAAATAATCCAAAAGAAGGCAGGAAAGGAGAAACAGAAGTATGAAAAACAGAGAATAAACAAAATTAATAAAATGGCAGACCTAAATCCAAACACGTCAATAACTGTATTAAATGTCAATGGTCTAAGTAGACCAATTAAAAGAGACTGTCATAAAAGACGACAAAAATCAAGAACTAACTATATGCTGCCTATACAACTCCACTAAATACAAGGGTCAGTTAAAATTAAAAGGATTTTTTAAATTATATACCAAGAAAACTGATCAAAAGAAAGCTTAAAAATCTACTATCAGTCAAAGTAGACTTCGAGTGAGGAAAAACTATCAGGGAGAAAGAGGGACACAATAATGATAAAAGAGTAAACTCATCAAGAAGACATAACAACCTTAAATACGTATGTTAACAACAGAGCTTCGAAATAAAAGTGAAGACTGATAGAAATTAAAGGAAAAATGGACAACCCCAAAATTATGGTTTAAGAGTTCAACCCTCATCTCTCAGTAATCAATAGAACAGGAGACAGAAATCATCAAGGATATAGAAAAACAAACATCACTGGTCAACTGGATCTAATTGACACATACAGAACACTTCACCCAACAACAGCAGAATACACATTCAAGTACACATGTGTACCAAGATAGACTATATCCTGGATCATAAAACAACCTTAACAAATTTAAAATAATTGAAATCAAACAAAGTAAGTTCTCTGTATAGCATTAAAGTAGAAATCAGTAACAGAAAGATACCTAAAAAATCTCCAATATTTGGAAACTATTCTAAATAATCCATGGGTCAAAAAGAAATCTCAAAGGAAATTAGAGAATATTTTTAAGAAAATGAAAATAAAAGTACAACATATCAAAAATTGCAGAATGCAGCTAAATCATGCTTAGAAGTAAATGTTATTGTACTAAATGATTCTATCAGAAAAAAAGAAAGGTCACAATTCAACAATCAAAGTTTCCACCTTAAGAAACTAGACAAGGAAGAGCAAATAAATTCAAAGTAAGCAGATGAAGGAAGTAGTAAAAATGAAAGCAAAAACCAATGAAATTCAAAACAGAAAAATAAAGAAAACAAAAGCTGGTTCTTTGAAAAAGTAAGTAAAATTAATAAACTTCTTGCCATCCAGAGAAAAAAAAGGGGATACAAATAACCAATTTCAGGATGAAATGGGGAGTATCTTTATAGATGCTGCAAACATTAGAAAGATATAAGGAAATACTGAGAACATCTCTATACATATAAATGGACCAATTGATATGAACCAATTCCTTAAAAACTACAAAATACCAAAACTCACCCAAGAAGCAATAAATTACCTGAATTGTTCTATATCTGTTTTTTTAAATTGACTTCATAGTTTTAATTTTTTAAAAAAACTTCAAAAAAATTGAGGGTCAGATGGCTTCACTGTAGAATTCTACAAACATATAAAGAAGAAATTATACCAATTCTAGACAATAATCTTCCAGAAAATAAAAGAGAAAGGGACATTTTCCAAAGTGTTATATGAGGCCAGCATTATTCTGATACCAAAACCAGAAAAGGTCAATAGAAGAACATTGGGGAGTTCTCTGGCAGTCCAGTGGTTAGGACTCCACCCTCTCACTGGCCAGGGTGCAGGTTTGATCCCTGGTTGGGGAACTAAGATCCCGCAAGCCACATGGCACAGGTGAAAGAAAGAAAAGAAAAGAAAGGAAAGGAAAAGAAAAGAAAATTGCAGTCCAACATCCCTCATGAACATTAGAAACAAAAGTCCTAGACAAAATACTAGTGAATCAAATCCAGCAATGTATGAAAAGAATTCTACACCTTGGCCAAGTAGTGTTTATACCAGGAATGCAAGACTGGTTAAATATTAAAATATCAATGTACTTCCTATTAACAGACATAAAAATCAAACTTCATAATCACATTAATTGAAGCAGAAAAAGCATTTCACAAAATTCAATGCCCATTTATGATTAAAAACTAGTGATAAAAGGGAAGGGTATATATACTCATATATTAATTATTACAATTAGTATGTTTATATATACATACATACATGTATAAAATCCTACATAATGGTGAAAGTCTGAATGCTTTCCCACTGAGTGCAACAAACCTGAAGAACAAACCTGCCTCTACATTGGATATATTCCTTTAGCTCTAACCTTTGTGCTCTGTTGCCTGCTCTGCACATCTGTAGAGGAATGCAGCCTATAGCCTGAAATATACATAATAGCCCTTTCTCAAGACTCTGCCTCCCAGGCTTGACCTTTAAAGGTATAACAATTTTCATTCACATATAAAAAGTTGCAGAATAGAGAATAACATTGTCTTGTTGGAGGTTTACAGGAACATCATAACCAGACCCTACATGGATAACTACAAGAACAAAGGATTATCACATCCTCTCTGCGTCTGGCTGGCACCAGGAAGTTTGCAACAACCAGCCACACCCCCTCCGCTTTACGTATAAAACAAGCCTGAATTCTAACTCAGGTTAGATGGTTCTTTGGAACACTAGTCCACCATCTTCTCGGTCTGCTGGCTTTCCAAATAAAGTTGCTATTCCTTGCCCCAGCACCTCGTCTCTTGATTTATTGGCCTGTCATGTGGTGACAGTGTGAGCTAGGAGTTGGTAACAAGATCAGGAGCAAAGCAAGGATAAACACTTTCACGGCTCAATCAAATCCTACTGGAAGTCCTAGCCAGTGCAATAAGGCAGGGGGATAAAAGACATATGATTGGAAAGGAAGAAAGAAGAGGATCTTATACACACGACATGAAGTCTACATAGAAAATCCCAAAGAATCTACACAAAAAGTTCCTAGAGTTAATAAGTGAGTTTTGAAAGTTTGCAGAATTCAAGGTCAACAGACAAAAGTGGCTATTTCTATATATTAGCAATTAACAATTGGATATCAAATTTTTTTAAATACCATTTACAAAAGTGTCAAGAAAATGAAATGGTCTAAAAAACTTGTTCAGAATGTATCTGCTAAAAAACCCTACAAGATTATGATGAAATAAATCAAAGACCTATAGAGAGAGAAATAGCACATTTATGGATTGGATGATTCAATATAGTTAAGATTTCAATTAGTCTTAAATGATCTACCAACTTTGTGCAATTCCAATAAAAATGCCAGAAGGAATTTTTGTAGATATAAACACACTGATTTTAAAATTTATGTGGAAAAGCAAAGGAACTTGGATACCAAAAACAATTTTGAAAAAGAAGAATAAATCTGGAGAGTCCATACTATCTGATGTTTAAGACTTACTACTAAAAGAAAAAGACTTACTATAAAGCTGCAGTGATCAAGGCATTGTAATAATGGCAAAGGAATAGACACATAATCAATGGAACAGAGTAGAGTTTAGAAACAGACTCATACAAATGTGGTCAATTGCTTTTGACAAAAGTACAAAGACAATTCAGTGATGAAAGAATTGTCTTTTCAACATAAGGTGCTGGAGCACCATTTCAACATCCATATGCAATTGTCATTATCACCATCATCTTCAACTAAACTGTACCTTGATACAAAAATTAAACCAAAATGGATCATTGACCTAAACATAAACTCTAAAAGTATGAAACTTCTAGAAGAAAACATAGGAGAAAATTTTCATAACCTTGGGTTAAGCAAAGAGTTCATAAATGTGACACCAAATCATGATCTATATAAAAAAAAATTGATAAATTGGACTACATCAAAACTGAAAACTATTGCTCTGTAAAAGATACTATTAAAAAAATGAAGAGAAGCTACAGATGAGAGAAAATATTTGCAAATCATATATCCCACTACAGACTTGTATCCACAATATATAAAGAACTCTCAATATTCAACAGTAAGAAAACAAACAATTTTTTTTTTACTTTATTTTTTTTTTTAATTTTTGCCTACGTTGGGTCTTTGTTGCTGTGCGTGGGCTTTCTCTAGTTGCAGCGAGCAGGGGCTACTCTTCGTTGAGGTGCACAGGCTTCTCATTGTGGTGGCTTCTCTTGTTGCGGAGCGTGGGCTCTAGGTGCATGGGCTTCGTTAGTTGCAGCACACGGGCTCAGTAGTTGTGGCTCACAGCTCTAGAGTGCAGGCTCAGTACTTGTGGCGCACAGGTTTAGTTGCTCTGTGGCATGTGGCATCTTCCTGGACCAGGGCTCGAACCCATGTCCCCTGCATTGGCAGGCGGATTCTTAACCACTGCGCCACCAGAGAAGCCCCTAATTTTTTTATTTTGAAATAATTTTGGACTTAAATAAAAGTTTCAAGAATAATACATAGAATTTTCAGATACCCTGGACTAGATTCCCCAGTTGTTAACATTTTACCACGTTTACTTTATAATTTTCTATTTATACACATATGCAGCTCTTTATATATATGTAGTTTTCTCTATATCATTTTATACACACATACATACACATTTACCTCTCTATATAAACACACTGTTTTTATGAACCATTCGAAAGTAAATTGCAGGCATGATACCTCTTTATCCCTAAATACTAAAGTGTTTGTTTCATAAGAACAAGGATAGTCTCTTACTTAACCACAGTATAATTATCAAAATCAGGAAGTTAACACTGATATGCTACTTTAATCTGCAGACCTTACTTATATTTCACCAATTGTCCCATAATGTCCTTTGTAGTAAATAATTTTTTTTGGATAAATGGCTAATGAAAATGTGATATATATAGATATAGACAGATAGATAGATAGATATATACACACACATATACATATACAAAGGAATAAGGAAATCCTATCATTTGCAACAATACAGATATAACTAGAGGGGATTATGCTAAGTGAAAAAAGCCGGATAGAGAAAGATACTGTATGGTATCACTTATATGAGGAATTTAGGGGGGAAAAAAGTCCATCTCATAGAAACAGAAAATAGAAAAGTGATTGCCAGGGGCTGGGAGATGGGGGGTGGAGGATATAGGGAGAGCTTGGTAAAAGGGTACACAAACTGTCGGTTATAAGATGAATAAGGTCTGGGGATCTGATGTACAACATGGTGACTATAGTTGATAATATTATATAGTATAATTAAAATTTGCTAAAAGAGTAGAAGTTAAATTTTCTCACGAAAAAAAGGGGTAAATACATGAGGTGACAGACGTATTAACGATGGGGAGAGGGATCTATTCACAGTGTATACATATATCAAATTATTACACTGTATACTTTAAATATCTTACTATTTAATTTGTCAATAATACCTCAATAAGCTGGACATAATTTTTTGGTCTAGGGACCTATCCAGCATCATACATCAAATTATGGTATGTCTCTTTAGTTCTCTTTAACCCAGAACAGTTCCTAAGTCTCTGTAGTTCATAACCTTGACATTTTAAAAAAGTTGTTTTGTGAAATGCTCCCAAATTGGAATCTAAGGTTTCCTCATGATTAAATTGGAATCATGAACTTTTGGCAAGGATAGCACAGAAATGGCACTGCTGTGCCCCTCTTATTGCAGGGGAGGGGCATGATGTCAATCTGTACCATTACTAGTGGTAGTAATTTGATCAGCTGTTTAAGGGGATGTCTAAGTTTCTCCCCTGTAAAGTTACTACTTTTCCCTTTGCAATTAATAAGTATTTTGAAACTATATACATGTTCTGTTCCTCATCAAACCTTTACCAACTAGTTTTAGCATCTGAGGATGACTCTTGCCTAAACCAATTTTCACCGTATTATCTTCTAAACGGTGGCTTTCTAACTCCATCATTCCTTCTTAATTTTATGGTTGGCATTCTATTATAAGTAAGAACTCTTCCTTCTCCCTAATGTAAGTATGTATATATGTATGTGGTTTTAATAGCATTAGGTTATTATACATTACTGTTATTTATTTTAATGCTCCAAATGACATTTTGGACACAATTTTTATATGGTTTTTAAGTAAATTGTTTTTATGAACCTACAGATAAATGAGTAATTTGTACGTTAAGTAAAATGATATTCAAGAAATATGTATACTAAGTTATAAAACATGGCAAGTTTTACACTTTATCTGGTTTTATCACCTTTAATGACTTTTAATCCTCAGACATATGGATTATAGCAGCAGTAGCTCAAAAATTGTATCCTTCCAAGGATCTCACTATTGTTGCACATGGTGTTGAATGGTTTTCTGTGCCTTCCTAGAAATAATGGTTCTTGTTTTTTATATCACAGATTTTTCACAAAGTTTTTATCATATATATCACATAGTAATACAGTGTTATAATCTCATGGTTTTTAGGATAGTCAAGAAAAGAAGGAAAAATATATTTATAGAGTCTTCCATATTAACCCAAGTATTTACCATTTCTAGTGCTCCTCGTTTTTTCCTATGGACTTGGGTCATTTTCTGGTGTCATTTCCTTTCAGTCTAAATTACTTCCTTTAGTATATCTATAAGGCAGCTCTAATAGCAACATGTTTTTTGTCTTTACCTAGTAATGTCTTTATTTTGCTTTCATTTTTGAAGGGCAGTTTTGCTGGATATAGAATTCTTCATTCAGCACACTGAATATGTCATTCCACTATCTTCTGACCTCCCTTGTTTTGGATGACAAGTCAGCCAACAGTTGTATTAATGCTCCCTATATGTGGAATCATTTTTCTCTTGCTGCTCTCAGATTTTCTCTTTGTCTTTGAACACTTAGACTATGATGTGTCTAGGTGTGGATCTCTGTATTAATCTTTCTTGAGGTTTGTTGCATTCTCGTATACACAGATTCATGTTTTCATCAGATTTGGGAAGCTTATGACCATTATTTTTTAAAAAAAACAAAAAAACCTCTGCCCTTTATTCTCTCAACTCTCCTTTGGATACAACCATTAGACATATGTTGTATGCCTAATGTCTGTAGGATGTTGTCCCACAGGTCTTTGACCACCATTTATTTTCTTCAATTTAAAAAAAAATCTTCAGTTGGGTAATTTCTACTTATTTATATTCAAGTTCAATGATTCTTTTTTTCTGCCATCTGAAATCTGCTACTAAGCCCCTCTAATAAATTTTTCATTTAGTTATTATACTTTTTGTGGTAAAACATATATAACATATAATTTACCATTTTAACAATTTCTAAATGTATGTAATTCAGTGGCATTAAGTACATTTGCATTGTTGTGCAACCATCACCACTATTCATCTCCAGAACATTTTCATCTTCCCAAACTGAAACTGTTACCCATTAAACAATAACCCCTATTCCCCCTCTCCCCTCAGTCCTTGGAAACCTCCATACTTCTTTCTATCTGTATGAATTTGCCTATTCTAGGTACCGCATATAAGTGGAATCATACAATATTTGTCCTTTTGTGACTCACTCTCTTTGCTTAGCATAATGTCTTCAAAATTCATGCATGTTGTATCATGTGTCAGAATTTCCTTCCTTTTTAAGGTTGAATTATATTCCACTGTATGTATATACCACATTTTGATTATCCATTAATCCATCAATGGGCAACTCAGGTTGCTTCCAACTTTTGTTATCATGAATAGGCTTCTTTGAAAATGTGTATACAAGTATCTGCTCATGTCCCTGCTTTCAATTCTTTTGGGTATATACCCAGAAATGGAATTACTAGATCATATGGTAATTCTATGTTTAATATTTTTAGAAACTGCCATACTATTTTTCACATATCTCCATATCTTCTTTGGAGAAATATCTGTTGAAATCCTTTGCCCATTTTCCATTTGGGTTGGGTTTTTTGTTGTTGAGTTGTAGGAGTTCTTCATATACTCCAGATATTAATTCTTTATCAGATATATGATTTGCATATATTTCTCCCATTCCACAGGCTGCCGTTTCACTCTGTTGACAGTGTCCTTTGATGAACTAAAGTTTTTAACTTTGATGATGTCCATTTATCTATTTTCTCTTTTGTTGCCTATATTTTTGATGTCATATCCAAGAAACCATTGCCAAATACAATGTCATGAGATTCTCCCCTATATTTTATTATAAGAGTTTTAGGGCTTCCCTGGTGGGGCGGTGGTTGAGAGTCCGCCTGCCAATGCAGGGGACACGGGTTTGTGCCCCAGTCTGGGAAGATCCCACATGCCATGGAGCGGCTGGGCCCGTGAGCCATGGCTGCTGAGCCTGCACGTCCGGAGCCTGTGCTCCGCAACGGGAGAGGCCACAACAGTGAGAGGCCCGCGTACCGCAAAAAAAAAAAAATTTATAGTTGCACTCTTACATTTAAGTCCTGAATCCATTTTGAGTCAATTTTTGTAGATGATGTAAAGTAAGGGTCTAACCTCCTTTTCTTTAATATGGATATCCAGTTTTTCCAACACCACTTGTTGAAAAGACTGTCCTTTCCCCATTGAGGTCCTTGCATCTTTGTCAAAAATTATTTGACCATATATGCAAGGGTTTATTTCTCGGCCCTCTATTCTATTCCATTGGTCAATATGTCTGTCTTTATGCCAGTACCACACTGTTTTGACTACTGTAGCTTTGTAGTAAGTTTCGAAACCAGGGAGTGTGAGACCTTCAATTTGTTTTTCAAGATTGTTTTGGCTATGAGGTACCTTGAGATTCCATATGAATTTTAGGATGGATTTTTCTATTTCTGCAAAAAAGAATGTTCTTGGGATTTGGATAGGGATTGCACTGAGTGTATAGATTGCTTTGGGTAGTTACTGTATTCTTCAACTCCAGAACATCCTTTGGTTCCTTTCTTACTATTTCCATCTCCTTATGAAGAATCTCTATTTGCAGACTCATTGTTGTCATAACGTCTTTTAATTCTTTAAACAAAATTTCCTTTAGTTCTTTGAACATAATTATAACAGCCTCTTTGAAGTCTTTGTCTGCTAAATTCAATATCTATAGTCACTCACAGTCAATTTATTTATTTATAAATATTTATTTATTTTGGCTGCTCCAGGTCTTAGCTGTGGCACGTGGGATCTTCGTTGAGGTATGTTTACTTGTGGCACACAGGATCCTTAGTTGCAGCATGTGGACTTCTTAGTTGCGGCATGCAGACTTCTTAGTTGTGGCATGCGGACTTCTTAGTTGCAGCATACAAACTCTTAGTTGCGGCATGCATGTGGGATCTAGTTCCCTGACCAGGGATCGAACGCAGAACCCCTGCATTGGGATCACTGAGTCTTACACACTGGACCATCAGGGAAGTCCCCCAGAGTCAATTTATATTGACTATTTTCCCAAGTATGGGTCACGCATTTCCATTTCTTTGTGTGTCTTATAATTTGTGGTTGTTGTAGTTCTTGTTGAAAATTGGACATTTTAGATAATGTCTTGTAGCAACTCTGAATTTTAATTCCCCCCCTGCAGGTTACTGTTACTGCTATTTGTTTCTTTATTGTTTCTCTGATTAGCAACTTGTCTGGGCTAAATCCATGAAATCTGTCTCTCCTGCAGTATACAGCTAATGATGTCTCTGTTCTGTTATTTTTATTAAATTAATTTATTTTATGTTTGGCTGTGGTGGGTCTTCAGTTGCTGCGTGCGAGCTTTCTCTAGTTGCGGCGAGCGGGGGCTACTCTTCATTGCCATGCGTGGGTTTCTCATTGCGGTGGCTTCTCTTGTTGCGGAGCACAGCCTCCAGGCACGTGGGCTTCAGTAGTTGTGGCACGTGGTCTCAGTAGTTGTGGCTCAGGGGCTCTAGAGCGCAGGCTCAGTAGTTGTGGCGCCCAGGCTTAGTTGCTCCGTGGCATGTGGGATCTTTCCGGACCAGGGCTCGAACCGTGTCTCCTGCATTGGCAGGCAATTGATTCTTAACCACTGCACCACCAGTGAAGTCCCTGTTATTTTTTATTCTTATTTTTATTTCTGTCTTCCTGAGGATTGCCTCATGTACTGTGTAGCTTAGTGGCCAGCCAATGATCCTGATCAAACAGAGCTTGTCTTCAGCCACCTCAAGCCAGTAAATCTTCTGTTCTCTACTGACAGATCTGTGTATGGGTGGGAGTGTATTCATAGTTTAGGCCATTTTCAGTCTTATCCAGCTTTTACTTTCTGCCACATCCTTTTGTATTTCCTCTGCACATACATAAAGCCTCAGGGGTGGCCAGGAGTGTGTCGCTGACTTGGGCCCTCTCTGATCTCTGTGCATGCATGCAGCCTCAGCCTGGAACATGCTTGCCCCAACCAAGACTACAACCTCAAGCTAGCAGTGCCACTGGCCCTCCTCACTTCTGCCTCTGAGATTGTCACTTTCACCAAAAACACTGTTGGGTGTGGCCACTGTCCTCTGCTCCAAATTGAGTGAGCCCCCATTGACCACAGCAGAGAAGGTGCTGGTCCTGACTGTCCTAAAATTTAGAACCTCTGTGTCAGATAACCAGAGGGAGCGTGTGATGGACCAGGCCCAGGCCAGAACATCACAGATTCTCACTATTCTTACCTGAAGTTCAGCAGTTTTTGAAGCATAAATGCTTCTCAGATTGTTGTATGATTTTGTTTCGTTTCTGGGGAACTGAAATGGTTTTGTCAATTTTTCTTTATGTCGACTATTCCTTTTGTCCTAGTTTCTTTTGGGGTAAATGATATGCTGATCTCTTCACTTGGCCATACCTGAAATTCCTGCCTCCAGTTTTCTTATTTTAAATGCTCAGTATTTTCTAAGGAAAAATAATATGCAAATATAGCCTGTACAAGTACTGTGTGTTCATTCATGCCTTTACCTCAAAACACAGACAATGTGCAAAAAGAGAGTTCAAAGGGAAAAGTAAAAGCAAGAACCTCTGCTACTTGCATAACTTGTTACTCTATACATGGCCTGTATTATGTGTCAGCAATAATAAATTATCTTAAATAATATCCTGTAACAGCTACCTCAACTGTTAGGTTTGAAAATTCCTAGTCCACACTTCTAGACTGCACACTTGCTCATGTTACACAAGGCCAAGCTGCCTTATGGAGAGTTAAGAATTTTCATTTGAACTGTCTAGTTTGCAAAACCTGGACCAAAAATGGAAACAATGTACTTCTGTTTGTTTTTGTTTGATCAACAAAAATTCCTCGAGGAATTTCGATAGAAATTCCTCGAAAGCAGCAAAGATATCAATGTGAGAAACACACTGATCACTCGGTGCCGAATTGCCCAGTGGCTGGCCAGCTACATAACACAAACATGGAAGACCGTAGTCATGTATTATCTAGTAGTATATCTAATAATACTTAAATTCTGAAGGATGAGTAGAAATATTTTTAAATATCCACAGCAACTTTAATGTGATATGAAAATAGCTGTGGTTTCTATTGATGGCAAAGACACAGATAATCTAATGTTCTGGGGCTTGTTGCCTACTGTATTAGTTATCAATTCTGCATAACAAATTGCCCCAACATTTAGTAGCTTAAAACAACATCTATTATCTCACACCATTTCTGAAGGTGAGGAATCTAGGAGCAGCCTAGCTCAGTAGTACTGGCTCAGGGTCTCTCCTGAGGTTGAAGTCAAAGTATTGACCAGAACTACAGCCATCTGAAGGCTTGATTGGGCTGGAAGATCCACCTCCAAGCTCACTCAAATGGTCATTGGCAGAAGCCTCACTTCCTTGATGAGCCCTTTTTCAGAGCAGGTCAGAGTGGGAAGTGCCCTCTTATGTCTTATAGTTGGTTACTGAGACCCACAGAAGCTGGGTAACTGGCTGAAGGTCACAGAGCAAGAAAAAGGTAGACTTGAAGCTCAGACTCTTCCCCATCAAATTTGCCACCTACACAAGTAATGGAACCTCATGCTGCCAACTCAAACCAAAAGAAAATGTTTTGGAAGGATACAGCCCAGCTCACAGGATTAAGGCAAGGCTGGACCAGGCTGTGTCAGTCTTCTGACTCAGGTGTAAGCAACAGAAATGGCTTCTGGGTACAGTAGTTAGAAACAGAATATATTGAAAGGATTAAAAGGATATATCAGAAAGAGGTTTAGCAGCTATGCGGCCAGGAATAACACCCCAAATGGTACTACAGAACCAGTCTGGTGGTTCTATAGTCACTACTGCTGCCAGCACCTGGGCATGAACAACAAAGCTTGTATGGCAAATACCTGTGACTATGGACAATGCTGCAAGCACTACTGTCACAACTGCTTCTAGAAACACCTCATCAGCCACCATTCTCACAGAACACGATTCTGCTTGTCCTAGCATCTTTGCATCACATTTCCAGTTCACAGCTTGAATATGCCTAATTAAGGGATCCTTGTTCTGTATGCAGTTCTAGCCACAAGGGATTCTGGGAAAGCAAGTATCTGATACTTTCAGCTTCTTTCTGGGGAAGTGGGCTTTGCTTCATGAGGAAGGGAACTAGTTAATAATATGAAAGTAGTTTGGGTGCTGGATAGCCAAAAAGAAGGACAAATGTAGGTGAGATAGATGCAGGAAAAGAACAGGAACCAAAGACTTTTGTAACAGCATCTTAAAATAATGCTTAATTTGTTCCTGCTGTTGCAGCTGGAGATTAAGGTGGAAGACAGAGGGGGAGATTACGAGGTATAATAAGAATATATTCTCAAAAATGAAGAGTTCTGGGCTTCCCTGGTGGCGCAGTGGTTGAGAGTCCGCCTGCCGATGCAGGGGACACGGGTTCGTGCCCCAGTCCGGGAAGATCCCACATGCCACGGAGCGGCTGGGCCCGTGAGCCATGGCCGCTGAGCCTGCGCGTCCGGAGCCTGTGCTCTGCAACGGGAGAGGCCACAACAGTGAGAGGCCTGTGTACCGCAAAAAAAAAAAAAAAAAAAAGTTCTTATGAATATATTAATATACTATTTTTAAAATTAATATTCCTATAAGAATATATCCATAAGAACAGTGTATTAACATATATAATATTAACATTTATATATAAATTATAATTTTATATTTGAATAAATTTATTATATAAAAACAATAATTTATTATATAAATATATATGATCTATATAATTAAAAAGAACAAAATTATTTTCATGAGGGAGAGTGCTCATGAAACAAAGCCCATCATTTTATTTTGGGATAAGGACATCCATGTTTGGTTGTAGAACTGTTCCAGCCTTTAAATACTAAATCCACACATCAGTTCTCTGACTTCCAGCTCTCTCCTTCAAATACTGTTCTTTGACCCTGTAGATACTTCCTGCAGGCCCTGGACTCATCTACTGTCTAATTATCATCTCCCTCCTGTCTTCATTTTTCACCCTAACCAGGCTTGAATCCAAGATCCATCACTTCAACCCCATGGCACCCCCTTAACCAAAATCCCAACTCTGTAATGTGTGGGTGTGGGTGAAGACACACCCAGTATGCTAGCTCTTGTGTGGGTAGGCAGCACTGCTAAACCACGTCCACAGAATCTGATAAAACCTTTGTGGGAAGCTTTTGACCTTTTGACCCTTTATTAGGATGTAGCTCACAATGGCTTTTTCCTTTTGTTCAGGGCGTAAACACCTAGAGCAGTGCCTAGTAAAAAATGGGCATCAAATAACTATTGCTGAATAGAATTTATTGGAAATATCCAGAATTCAAATAGCCACTAGATGACAAAAAAAGTCACACCAGATTCACGTATTTACAGAGCCCGAAGGAGGTGGACAGCAGGGATAGTGGGTCTGGAAATTGGATTTAATGTGGGGATCTAGGTTAGACTCTGGTAAAGCAACAACACGCTGAAAATACCACTTGGAGATTAAATTAATGAGCTCAGGTAACCCCTGGTGGGCACATTGTTTGGGGATGCTGCAGAGAAAGAAAGTCCAGCAACTGAGCATTTATTGTGCAGGATTCATAGGCTCTTCTAAAATGAAGAAATCAGCTAAACAAGACAGTTCATTACTTTTCATCAACACAAGGCCCCATCTTCTCCTCAGGAACTCCTACTCCTACTGCCTCAACCCCCATTTATGGAAAAAGCTAAAAGAGTTGACCAGCTGGGAAGTTTTACTGGTGTTCAGAAGAACAAGCCCTTGGCCTACGCTTAACAATGGCAGCATTCTGCTCAAATCAGGTCCTGCATCTGTTAACAAGACTGCTTCTCTGGGTAAGAGACAATGATTCCAGGATTCTAACCTTCTTAGATACTTCTTAGGTTAGGACCACAATGCAAGTTAGATGTCCTTTCTCTTAATTTCTATGTCAAGCAGATTTAATTGTAGAATTTTTTAGAGGCCTAGGGGAATGAGTTGTTGAGACAAACAAACCTAGGGCACCCCTGAGTTATCCTTAGATATGAAGTGAGGCGATTCTATACAGAGTCAGGCTATAAAAAGCAAACAGGCAGTGGGAGAGACCTGCCCATCCCAGGCACTCTTGCAGATGTGGTGAATGCCTGGATGGTTGTTCACAGAGCAAAAAGTAGTGAGAGAGAAGAGCTGGAGATAATGAGGGGATTTAGGTCTTTCTATAAAAACAGCAGTTTCAAATCAGAAAAACAGATAACAGGTATCCAGCTATCCAACCCACAAAGGGCAAAGTCCCTCACCCTGGCACAGCCTGATTGCTGGGATGAAGGCTGCCTAGAGGTAGAGTAAGCCCTTTATAGGTTAATGTAATCAGATGGATATGGGACACCTGCCACTCACTGCAAAGCACTTCACAGAGCTAGCTGGCTGCATTCATCTGCTTAATAAGGCCAGAATCTGAAACAAACCCTCTTTACCCAGTTTCTCAGAGCCCTGTTTTAGAGAACATGCCTTTAATTAGAGCCAGACAGCACAGTGGTGGGGCTCAGCTATACTGTGGTTTGGTGCTTGGTGCATGGTAACTTTTCTGCCTTTGGTGCAAGGCAGAAAAGTTACCATGTATCTTTCTAGGCAAGCAAAATGTAGATGGTGTTTAATATCAGATTTCCCTCGAGGAAAAGAACATACTGTAGCTTGGAGAAGTGATTTCAAAGTTTGGGTTAATTTTTGGTTTGTGTCCTTTAATAATAGAACATTCAAGTTTATGTTTGTGAGCAGTGCAATAACTGGAATAATTATTTAGGCCTCACTATAACACATCACAGTATTTTAGAGATGAAAAAACCGAGGCTCAGAGAGGTTAAGTTGCCCAAGGTCACACAGTTACAAATGGCAGGGCCGGGATTCAAACCCAACTAGTCTGACTTTCAAATATTTTCTTTTTTCTTTTCTCTTCTTTTTTTTAAGTCTGTATTTAAGAGCTCACTTTCTTAACCTGTGTGGCACACTTGGGAGGAATGTGGTGTTCTGGAAGGAGAGGTTGCAAGTCACTCTTGTGTCCAGCAGCCAAGGAAGAGAAGGATCATTCTGTGAGATCAGTCTCTGCAGACGGCCTTCAGGCTCTTTGAGTTGAGATGTATCTCCTTTGAGGATCTTTCCTCTAATGATGTACAAGGGGGCTCACCGCAGAATTGTCTTAAAGAGTAAAAAGTGGGAAGCACTGGTCCCCAATATGATAGCCACCTGACCATGCAAGAACCAGTTAACTATACAAACTACACAGCTCATTTGTAGTAACCCAACACAAGTATACGTCACTCAACATAAATTATAAGAATTTCAGTGGCAATGACACGAATCTTACTAGAAATGAAGTTGATTTTCTGAAGCCCTTACCTTGTCAAAATGTAAATGGCTATTCATACAAAGTGATGGTTGCACTATCTTTTTCTTGGATGGTTGGGAGCAGATTGATTTTACCTCAGATACCCTGCCTTGGCTTTACTGAAGTTTTGCACTGTAGGGTTTTGTGGAATCAGAAGCCTAATTGATTTCATTCTTATTTCAATGTGGACTAATGGACCTTTGGATGGAAGTAGTTATATTAGATTATAGAACCAGACTTACTAGACCATTACTAACAAAACATTTAGAAAAAGTTATATCTGTAAATATTTTTAAAAAGAAACAGATTGAGCCTCCTTGATTTTAATAAAGAACTCCCACTAGGTGGATTTCCAGATTTCCCTTTTTTCCTTCTTCACATACCACTTTATGGGTTCTATGTCATTTTTTTTTTTTTTTTTTGCGGTACACGGGCCTCTCACTGTTGTGGCCTCTCCCGTTGCGGAGCACAGGCTCCAGATGCGCAGGCTCAGCGGCCATGGCTCACAGGCCCAGCTGCTCCGTGGCATGTGGGATCTTCCCAGACCGGGGCACGAAGCCGTGTCCCCTGCATCGGCAGACGGACTCTCAACCACTGCGCCACCAGGGAAGCCCTCTATGTCATTTTTGTTGCCATTATTTTTGTTTTGTTGTTTTAGTTAAAAGTATATACTCTGATATTTATTTAATAGGACTTTGTTTGAGAGCTGTATGAAGAAAAGAAAGAGTAAAAGGTTTAAAGCAACCTGGATCTTAAAAAAGGAAAACTGGAAAAACAAGTTATGGTGCAAACACATAATGGAATAATAGGCATCTGTAACAAAGAAAGAGGAAATTCCTTACGTTCTGACATAGAACAATCACCAAGATATAACTGAAAAAAAGCAAGGTACAAAATACTGTACAGTTTGTTATCATGTGTGGAAAAGAAGGGAAAGAAGGCCTACATGTGTGTTTTTGCTAGTATAGACAGAGAAGATCTCTGGAAGGATATACAAGGAAACAGCAACACCTGTCACTTCTGTGCAGGGAAGTGTCACTGGGGGACAAAGATGACAGGCTTTTCTCTTTAGGTCCTTTTGTACCTTCTGATTTCAAAACATGTGACCATGCTGCCTATTCAAAAAATGTATATCTGGTAGATGGAGAAAAAACAATTTACAAAATTCAACATCCATTTATGATAAAAACTCTTACCAGGGATTCCCCTGGCAGTCCAGTGGTTAAGACTTCCACTGCAGGGGGCACAGGTTCGATCCCTGGTCGGGGAACTAAGATCCCACATGCCACAGGGCGTGGCAAAAAAAAAAAAAAAAAAAACTCTTACCAAATTGGGTAGAGAGGGTACGTATCTCAACATAATAAAAGCTATTTATGAGAAACACACAGTCAATATAATACTCAACGAGGAAAAGCTGAAAGCATTCCTGCTAAAATCTGGAACAAGACAAGGATGCCCACTCTCACCTCTTCTATTCAACATAGTATTGGAAGTCCTAGCCACAGCAATCAGACAAGAAAAAGAAATAAAAGGCATCCAAATTGGAAGGGAAGAGGTAAAACTGTCATCATATGCAGATGACATGATTCTATATATAGAAACCTCTAAAGACTGAACAAAAAAATTACTAGAACTTATAAATGAATTCAGCAAGGCAGCAGGATACAAGATTAACATACACAAATCGGTTGCATTTCTTTACACTAACAATGAAATATCAGAAACAGAATGTAAAAAAAAAACAATACCTTTCAAAATTGCACCCCAGAAAATAAAATACTTAGGAATAAACCCGATCAAAGAGGTGAAAGACTTATATGCTGAGAACTATAAAACATTAATAAAGAAAACTGAAGATGAATCAAAGAAATGGAAAGATATCTCATGCTCTTGGATTGAAAGAATTAATATTGTTAAAATGGCCATACTGCCCAAAGCAATCTACAGATTTAATGCAATCCCTATCAAATTATCCATGCCATTTTCCACAGAACTAGAGCAAATAATCCTAAAATTTATATGAAACCATAAAAGCCCAAAATTGTCAAAGCAATCCTGAAGAAGAAGAACAAAGCGGGAGGCATAACCTGCCCAGACTTCAGACAATACTACAAAGTTACAGTAATCAAAACAGCGTGGTACTGGCACAAAAACAGACATATGAGGCTCAGTGGAACAGAATAGAGACCCCAGAAATAAAGCTACACGCCTACAGACAAAGGAGGCGAGAATATACAATGGGAAAAAGACAGTCTCTTCAGCAAGTGGTGTTGGGAAAGTTGGACAGTCACATGTAAATTGATGAAATTAGAACACATCCTCTCACTATACACAAAAATAAACTCAAAATGGCTTAAAGACTTAACATATAACACCATAAAACACCTAGAAGAGATCATATGCAAAACATTCTCTGACATAAATCATACCAACGTTTTCTTAGGTCAGTCTCCCAAAGCAATAGAAATAAAAACAAAAATAAACAAATGGGACCTAATCAAACTTACAAGCTTTTGCACAGCAAAGGAAACCATACACAAAACGAAACAGACTGGGGGAAAATATTTGCAAATGATGCAACCGACAAGGGCTTAATTTCCAAAATATACAAACAGCTCATATAATCCAACAACAACCAAAACAAAAACCCAATCGAAAAATGGGCAGAAGACCTAGACATTTCTCCAAAGAAGAAATAGAAATGGCCAACAGGTATGTGAAAAGATGCTCAACGCTGCTAGTTATTAGAGAAATGCAAATCAAAACTACAGTGAGGTACTACCTCACACTGGTCAGATGACCATCATTAAAAACACTACAAATAACAGATGCTGGAGAGGCTGTGGAGAAAAGGGAAGCCTTGTACAATGTTGGTGGGAACATAAGTTGGTGCAGCCACTATGGAAAACAGTATGCAGGTTCCTCAGAAAACTAAAAATAGAATTACCATATGATCTAGCAATCCCACTCCTGGGCATATATCCAGACAAAACTCTAACTCAAAAAGATACATGTACCCTTATGTTCACAGCAGCACTATTCACAATAGCCAAGACATGGAACAACCTAAATGTCCACTGACAGATGAATGGATAGAGAAGATGTGGTACATATATACAGTGGAATACTATTCAGCCATAAAAAAGAATGAAATAATGCCATTTGCAGCAACATGGATGCAACTAGAGATTATCATACTAAGTGAAGTCAGTAAGAAAAAGACAAATACCATATGATATCACTTATCTGTGGAATCTAAAATATGACATAAATGAACTTATCTACGAAAGAGAAACAGACTTACGGACATGGAGAACACAGTTGTGGTTGCCAAGGGGGAAAGGGTTGGGAGAGGGATGGAGTGCGAGGTTGGGGTTAGCAGATGTTAGCTATCATATACAGAATGGATAAAAAACAACGTCCTACTGTATAGCACAGAGAACTATATTCAATATCCTATGATAAACCATAACGGAAAAGAATATTAGAAAAATAATATATATGGGCTCTCCTGGTGGAGCAGTGTTTAAGAATCCGCTTGCCAATGCAGGGGACACGGGTTCGAGCCCTGGCCCGGGAAGATCCCACATGTTGCGGAGCAACTAAGTTCGTGCACAACAACTTCTGAGCCTGAGCTCTAGAGCCTGCAAGCCACTACTGAGCCCGCGTGCCACAACTACTGAAGCCTGTGCACCTAGAGCTCATGCTCCGCAACAAGAGAAGCCATGACAATGAGAAGCCTGCACACCGTAACTAGAGAAAGTCCGTGCACTGCAACCAAGACCCAACACGGCCAAAAATAAATAAATAAATTTATTTTTTAAAAATTTATTTAAAAAAAGAATATATATATGTATAACTGAATCACTTTGCTGTATAGCAGAAATTAATGACATTGTAAATCAACTGTACTTCAATTAAAAAATTAAAAAACAAACAAACTGTCATGGCTGAGCAGAATCTTTGGAGTTGGTCTCTGGACACGAGTCCACCATCTCCCTAGATTGCCGACTTTTCTTATTAAAGCACCTTTCCTTTCTTTAAAAAAAAAAAAAGTATATCTGTACTCTTCTAAAAATTTATATATCCCATGCAACCTATAAACAAAACATATGTATAGGGGAAACAGGAGACTGTTACATCAAGATGTAATAATCTTTTCCTTCTTTTCTCTGTTTCTCCAGAATTTTTTGATTTGCTTATAATGGCTATTTTTAAAGTATTATTTTCTATGTTTAACTTAACTTCTTCCTTGACTACACCAGTATTTCAATCAGTAATCCCATTGAGAAAGATGAAAATGAAGACTAGGGACGCCAGAATCCCAATATACACAGGATTCAACAAAGGAAAAACCTACCATCCCTATGAAACACATGGGGTATAAATAAAGAACTACAGAGAACTGTTCTCTAGGTAGGCAGTAAAAAGGGAGAAGAAAATACCTTTCCATCTGGAAGCAAATCATTGAATGACATAAAGCACAACCAGTTTCCTACTAGAGCTCCTCATTTTAAATAACTACTCTTCAACTTCCTGTGTTTTCCTTCATTCTCATCACTGGTAACCAAGGATACCACAGATTTTCCTAAGCTCCTATTTCCCAAACATCAAACTAGTTTTCTTTGTTTAAAATGAGAAAGCAGCAAAAGAGAAATCATTTTTAATTTTTTTAAAAAAGCATATCAAGTTCTCATAAAATCATTGCCCATGTTTGCTGACATTGGGTAAAATAGATTTGGAAACCACTTCAGAACCCCAGCTGAAAGAAGGGAATTCACTCCATCCCAAAACCAGGTAGCAGTGACTCATCTCTGGAATGAAAAGGAGACATACCAGTTGGGGGCTTAACAGAGCCCATCTGCTACGGCCATGATCTTGGCCTTGGCTTCTTAGGCTGACATGCACTTGAGTCTATCATCGGATAGAGTCACTTTCTTGGTTGCAATTTATGAGCTGCCAGTGTTTACTTGTGAGACTGTCTGGGAGCTGGAAGGGAAGGAAGATAAATATACCAAAGCCCAGCTGAGCAACTGATAGGTTTTACATTTTATTTCCAGGAAATGACATTGTTTTCACAAAGAAGAGGTATGCCATCCTCTCAAAGAGAGGCTGCCTTCGCCTTCAGGGGCAGCCATAGGGATACACCCAACCTGCCCAAAACATATATCAACAGAGATGCTTCTGAGGTACCAAAACAACAACAACAACAACAACAAATTTAAAAAGCACAACAGAAATACATAACCTGTTCAGTGTAGTGAAGCAGAGTCTCTTAAGTACTCTGAAGCAGTCGGTGCTTCAGACAATGGTGGCAGCAGGGATGGCCAACATGGAGGGTCGTGACGGAGGACTTCCAAACTCAGTCTCTGTCCCACGTGGCTCTATCCCATGCTCTGTCTCAGAGTGGCCCCACACCTGTCCATAGAGAATCCTCCAGACCATCCCAAGTTCCCACTGCCTGGCAGTTTTTCAAATGTCCTTGGAGCACAGTCTTCAGGACAGTCTCTTTGCTTTGGAGAGAAAAAAACAGAGAGATAAAGGAGGAGCCTGCATTTCCCTCCCCTGGCCTCCCTGCTGCCACCCTCAGTCTTTTCCCCACACAGCAGCCATGGTGAACCAAGAAAATAGACGGCAGATCAAATCACTCTGCTCAAAGCCCACTCCTCACTTCACCAGAGTAAAAGTCGAAGTCCTTCCAAAGGTCTATAAACCCCTATACAATGTGCCCCCTGCCCAACCTCCTGACCTCACTTTCTATTCCCCGTCCCATCGTTCACTCCACTCCAGCCACACCACCTCCTTGCTGTTCCTCCTATCCCCTCTGCCTAGGACACCCTTTCCCCAGATGGCAGCATGGCCACTGCCTACTGAGCTTTACTCAAATACCACCTTCTTCAGTGACTACCTTAACTACTCTATCAAAAACTGCCAACGCTCTCATCACTCCTGACCCTTTCTTGCTTAATTTTTCTCCATAGCACAAATCACATCTAACTTTTTAGATTTTCACTTCTCCTTCTATTCTTCATACCTAGAAGAGTGTCTGGCACAAAGCTGGCCTTCAATTAATATCTGTTGGAGGAAAGAAGGAATTACATACACAGCAACAGGCAGGGAGAGGTGCAAGTTTTTCCTCTGTCCAGAGAGAGGGGGGGTGCGAGGGGCTATTCACTGGCCTCTAGTATTTTCCAATAGCTGTGCTTCCTTGATCCCAGAGAAGCAGGGATCTTGGCTTACACAAAGGGCAATCTCAAGACCTTCCTTGAGGTTAAGGTCTTGAATCCTTTGGTAGGCAGATTGAAAGTGTTATTAAATTTATATACAAAGGAACAATAAGAGTTTTGGGGGGAGACACACATCAAGGGATAAGGCAAGGGAGGATAGTAAGTGACAAAAGAAGAGAAGGGAAGGAAAAAGGGTGGGGCAAAAATGGGATGTGGTGATGGAGGAATAAGAAAAAAAGCTTCTATTAATAAGTCTAATCTTTGACCCTATGGTAATTTTGCAAAGCATGAATTTTTAAGTCAAAATTTTTAGAGAATCCAGTGTTATAAACTACTTGAGTGCATGCAGGTGGACACCCCAACCCATGCCAATCTTGCTGAGTGCCACTTTCTCTTAAACACTGTCCTATGCCAGGCAGCCATGCTGACTTCATGCACATGACACCCTGGATTCTTGAGGCAATACTGGGTAGATTAAAAGTACTTGCTAACAAGTATCCTCTATGGATGAGGTCAACTTGGCAGACACTGTTACTGCTGCCATTCCCCATATAGTCCTTTACAAGGCTCTGTCTTTCAACAAGTGATGATGGGTAACACCAGGGAAAGCCTTCCAGGTGGGCAGGCAGATACCCTCTTCAGAGACTGTGAGTTTCTCCTGTCCTGTGTCTGGATCACGCTCCTCCTAGCCTACAGGAAGCTGGCAAGAGCCACAGGCCATGTGATCTTACCTGGGCCAATCTTCCCAGAGACCACCAACCTCTGGAGGGACCTCT
Organism: Phocoena phocoena; assembly: GCF_963924675.1. Classification (NCBI taxonomy): domain Eukaryota; kingdom Metazoa; phylum Chordata; class Mammalia; order Artiodactyla; family Phocoenidae; genus Phocoena; species Phocoena phocoena. Next base: position 68,023,999 of record NC_089228.1, on the reverse strand, counting down.
GTCTCAGATTCAGGAAAGCTATGGTTCATAAACCTTTCTCCCCACCTCAGCACCCCTGAAGGCCAAGGCACACTCCCACCAGTAGCCTCGGCTCAATATTATAGTATCAAGGGAGCTGGGAAGTACAGTTTGAAAAAGCCCCTGTACTGAAAATCACTGTTCTAAAGGACCAACTAGATTTTATTTCTAGATCATTTGCTTTTTTCTTTTCTGAGCACAACCCAAAGAAACTGCTAGGAAAAGCTTAAAGTGAGAATGTTAACACTCTTGTCAACCAACCAACACTTAATGTGAACAGAACAAATGGGAATGGGGGAGCAGTTGACAGAAGACTCTGCTCCAGCACCTCCCCAGCTCCAGAGGGAGATCCTCCATAGCGGATGTCACAAAATGTCTTCTCTTCAGGAAAATCTCACGTCAATATCCCAGCAAGCCACAATTACTCATGCGACAAGCACTTACTCAACATTCGTTACCTGCCCCAGCTCCAGGGCACCCTTTCTCCAAACACAGGATCTGGCATCCTAACACTCTCCTCCTCCTCTTCCTCCTCTCCTCTGGATAATCTGGCCTCCCAGACTTTACAAAGGATCTATGGCTAATCAGTCATGAGGCATTACTCCTCCGGTGCTAATATGGGCCTTGAAGACAACAACCAGCCAAGGAGGCCTGGAGTGGGGCTGCTCTCGGTGCAATCAGAGACCTGTGCTGCCACAGACGGGCAGGTCCTTCTCTCTGAACTCAGGATCAGAGCAACCGCTGCCCAGGAGGAAAATGGCCCTGCCAGTGTCAGAACTGTGACAATTACAGGCTTGCCAATTCTAGTTCCCAGATCCTACATTTGGTCCTTTAAAAATTCCCATGCGCTGGGGATTAAACCAGCTTTCAATTGGCAAAGAAGGTTGGTATTTGAACTGAGAATTTTCTCTAAACTCCACACTGCAGCCCAATGAAGCTGCTGATGGCTCTGGCACATTTTCCTAAATCGGGCCTCAGAACCTTCTGTCTGTCTCTAGAGAAAACCTCAAAGCTGCACTCGCTGCGATAAATGCAGAAACCGAGGCTGGTGCCAGAACTGCTCTCAGCCAGTGAGTGGGACAGGGAGGCCGATTCGGTTTACTGTGTTGGCTCCTAGTGTTACTAAAAAGGCAGCAAGGCACCAGATTTAGCCTCTGCAGAGAAAAGAGGGGTCTGATACTATCTACTCTGTGGTATTAACTCTGTGTGAGGAGAGTCAGAGATGAATTTAGGACACAGGGTTCTTCTTTCCTTTTCCAGTGGCTGCATGCATCTACCATGCTCGGACTTTTGAGAAAAAACCTGGACAGTGGGCTGGGTGAAGAAAGTACATATCGGTGTGTGGAGAAAAGGGAACTCTCCTGCACTGTTGGTGAGAATGTAAACTGGTACAACCACTATGGAGAACAGTATGGAGGTTCCTCAGAAAATTAAAAATAGAGCTACCACACAACCCAACCCAACAATTCCACTTCTGGGTATTTAACCAAAGAAAATGAAAACATTAACTCAAAAAGATAAATCCATGCCCAATGTTCACTGCAGCATTTCTGGCAATAGCTAAGATATGGAAGCAACTTAGGTGCCCATCAATAGATGAATGAATAAAGAAAATGTGGTATATATATACAAGGGACTATTTCTCAGCTATAAAAAAGAATGAGACCTTCCCATTTGCAGCACATGGATGGACCTCGAGTGTATTATGCTAAGTGAAAGAAGTCAGGCAGAGAAAGACAAATACCATATGATTTCACTTAAGTCTGGAATCTAAAAAACAAAACAAATGAGCAAACATAGCAAAACAGAAATAGACTCATAAATACAAAGAACAATATGGTGGTTGCCAGAAGGGAGAGGGATGGGGGAATGTGTGAAACAGGGGAAGTGAGTTAACTTCCACTTACAAACTTCCACTTACAAAATAAATTAAGTCACGGGGATGTAATGTATAGCATAGGGAATACAGTCAGTAATATTGTAATCACTTTGTATGGTGACAGATGGTAACTAGACTTATTATGGTGATCATTCTATAATGCATAAAAATACCAAGTTACTATGTAGTACATCTAAAGCTAATACAACACTGTAAATCAATTATACTTCAAAGAAAAAAATAAAAACAAGAATAACCCCCAAAAAACAAAGAGAAAGTACATGGGTGTACCCACCCACACAGAGACCCAGCAAACTTAAGCTCAAAGGCTGACCTTGGTCAAATCTGGGCTCCCAGGTCAGTGTTCCTCTCAGAAAGGAAAGAGAGAAGAAAACAGAAGGCATTCACAACACCTCAGTAGACACTTCCTAAGCCTTGGCTGTCCTCATGCTCCTCTGGCACTGTGTAGACATGTCTTGTTTGGGCCACCAAGGGGGGCACTGCTAGAACAGGTCACTGCTTCTCATGCCTCTGTGCTTATGCTAATTCCTCTGCTTGGAAAGCTATGTCCCTAGGGAACCTTTAGGACTCAGTTCAAATGGCACTTCTTCTGTGAAGCTTGCTCCCATACCTCCACCTGTCCAGGCCGAATTGACTGTCCTCTCCTCTGCAATTTTCCAGCACCCTATTATGGAACTTGTCACATTACCTACTTGTTTTTCTGTCTCCTCCGTAGACTATGAGAGCTGAGACAATACCCTGTTTATCTCTTTATCCCAGTGCATAGTGTAGTGTTCCTATAAATGCTTATGGAGTGATGGGAGGTGGAGAGGAAGAGCAATGAATTCTGCCAGATTCAAGTGGCTCCTGGGAGGTAAAAAAACCTATGGGGACTCAAAATTGGGCACAAAGTCCAATAGTACATAGTTGTCAGAAAAGTAGAAAACACCCTGGTTTCAAAGAACTGCCTGAGGACCGCCCCACCCTCAGAATGTCTTCCTTGGGCATAACAGGCTCAACACCTGGCCTGTGACAGGCTTGCTGCCCTCACAATGGCTGACCAACAGAGGGCCAATTCCATACCATACCTGCTTGCAAATCAGCATCAGATTTCTGGCCCTACTCAAAGAGGCTGACATCTGTTGATAGGGCTAGGAGAAAGAGAGTGATAGACAGAAGATCCTGTTCTTAGCAGTGTGGCTTTTAAGCCTCCAGCTTCTCTGGACTTAGAGAAGGGAATATCCAAAGACACACATGAACATGGGTTCCCGATGGCCAGGTGGTGGAAAGCAACTGGAAGGGCAGTGAGCTTTTGGTTCTTCTCCTCTGATTGGCCTTTATGTGCAACCAATTGACTTCACAGCACTTTGGCTCTGAGCTTTCCCAGAGGGTAGTACCGTACTAGATTTCTAAAGGGACTGAACATGATAATCAGATCCACTCTGCTCCTCTTTACTCTCATCTCTGCCCAATAACCAATCCTTCCGATCCATTGGCTTCCTTGTGCTTTGCCCCAGGACACATTCTTTTGCCACCAGGACATTCAAGTCTCAAGCAGAGTGGCTCTGCAACCTTCAACACAGCAGGCCCCAAGTATGATGAGATCACTTGTTTAAATTAGCAGATATTCACTATGGAAGTATGGTTCCTTGAGGAAACTCACCCACCCCTTCCCTAATCTCTTTATTTAAACTCTCTCTGGCTGGGAAACCTGTTTGTACCACATCCTGTTTATAATTTATTGTATACCCAACCCAAGATTTCTGCAACACCCGGACAGCAACTAAACTGTCTTGAACAACAGCACCATCTAGTGACCAGCAGAGCAAGCTGTGTGACCATGTGTTTTTCTAATCACATCCTTTTTTATCCCCAAAACCAAGACACATACACCTAAGCATCCCCATTCCCTGCTGGTCAAATAAGTTAATTCTACCTCAACTCTTTCTTACATGTTCATTATCTTTAACTCCCTTTACTTTTCCCAATTTCTTCCACCTCTTCCTTAGCTCAAGAATCATTTATCTTACTCTTCCCTATCCAAAAACTCTGCCTACGTTTGTAAGTCCTTTGTTGAGGGGACTGACCTCTTGTTCATACCCACTCACCTTTTCGTTCCCTGATGAGGACAATTCGTCGTTCTTGCACTTCCGAGCTCAGATTATCTACCATCTTATTAATGCAATTGTCTAGAACCAGGGAGTGGGTTTTCGACTTGATGTCCTTCCGACAAATGGGGCATTCTATCTTCCGCTTCATCCACTCACTGATACAGTAGGAGCAGAAACTATGTGCACAGTTCAAGGTGACAGCCTATAATGGGAATGTGAACATACAGATCAGAACTGTGATGCTTACTTCCCCAGAGCGGTTGAGATCTCAGAACCAACTCAGATCACACTGCCAACATGGGTTAGCTACCCTGCAAACAAATGTCACTGGACGTAAGTAGGACTAGTAAGCGTGTGAATGTTTGGTATAAATACATCACTAATTCTCTCATGAAAACAAATTTATGTCCTAATGGTGAATTAGCACCTCAATTTTAATATATGAAGGGGAACACACAGTGAATACTCAGTAAACAGAATGGTAGGAGGCATCATCTTTACTCAAAAGCAGCTAAAAAAGTATATGTAAAAGAGAACTTAGGCTGGGAAAAAATGTAATGGGTTCAACTGATAGTGCCTTAAGTAAGTAAGCCTGTGAGAAGAGAGAAAGCAGAAGGAAGCCTGTATGTGAGGGGCTCCTATGAGTAACTCCAATGGTCAGCTTTCTGCCAGGACACTTTTCACTCCCCAAAACATAAACCATTCTCCTCATTACTCTTGTTTATGTACATCTCCTAAGATACAACTTTCATGAGGCTCAAAAGTCTTCCTTCCTGTTTTTAGGATAGCAGTGGAAAATAACACAGAAATCATGTATTTTTCAAATGCCAAGTTGAGACCAGAAAGCCAACTAGGAGACCTTCTCGATAACGAATGAGATAAATTCTCATAAACGGGACTAAAAACCTGTCTGATTAAAATGAAACCTCTTCCCAACACTGATTTTAAGAGGTGACCCAGAGAAAAGGTCAGGCACATGCAGTAAACCAAACAAAGTCAAGTTATTTGTCTCTTACATGTCGTGCAGATGCTCTGGGTTGGCTAACTCATCACCCATTCCAACCACCCTTTCCTTGTCTTCTTCTATTAGGGTCTGTAAGCCACGTCAAAAGAGCACGAACTGAGTTTCTCCAAAGTAGGAATCAAATGACTAGAAACTATGGGGGAAATTATGACCCGAAGTCAAAGTAGATCCAGAGCAAAAGAAACAGGTCTACCCAGGAGAGATTTTTCAGGAGGCTAATAGACCCAATCTCCCTAAAGTCCACCAGAAAAAAGGAAGCAGTGTGTGTATGCATTTTCTTTTTAAAGGAGTCTGAAAAGCACTGTCATTTAACAAATTGAGTTTAACACCTGTAGTGTAAGATGAACTGGACACAGATAGCAGAATGTGTGAAAATAAAAGAGGACTGTGCAGGACTTCCCTGGCAGTCCAGTGGTTAAGACTCCACGCTTCCAATGCAGGGGGTGTGGGTTCCATCCCTAGCTGGGGAACTAAGATCCCACATGCTACACAGTGTGGCCATAAAAAGTATAAAAAAAAAAGGAGATCCTGTGCAAAAACAAGACAGGATAACAGGGAATTCCCTGGTGGTCCAGTGGTTAGAACTCTGTGCTTTCACTGCTGAGGGCACAGGTTCAATCCCTGGTTAAGGAAATAAGATCTCACAAGCCGCGCGGTGTGGCAAAAAAAAAAAAAAAAAAAAAGACAGGATAACAGATGGTAACCTAGGAGAGATGTTTCATTTTCATAAGGAGCCTCAGAGTTCCTGAAATGTGTTCCACTTGGCCACTGAATTCCCAGCAACCACACATCAGTGGCATTTACCCCCCAGTTCAAAGGCTGCACTGCACACCTACTCTCAGCACTGTGCCCATTCAGAGCAAAGAAAGAAGAGTTTTATTGAGCAGCTTTATTCTGATACTTCAAATTTCTAATGCCATCTAATTCTGGATTGTGCCAGAATCAAGTGGTTCCCGGGAGGTAAAAAACCTGCAAGGAGTTCAACACTAGGCACAAAATCCAACAGGACATAGCTGTCAGAAAAGTAGAAAGCACAGGACATTCTGACCTGTGGGAGGGTGGGGCAGCTCTCAGGTGGTTCTTTGAAACCAAAGTGTTTTCTCCCCAACACCAAAGAGATAAAGGCTTTATTAGAGCCCAAAACACTGATTCTGCCAAACAGATACTCAAGAACAAATGAAATAAGAAAAAAAGACAGTGGAGGTAAAGAAGACTACAAAAACAAATGAGAAGTGACCATCTCTAGCAGTCACTTTGAAGTCAAATAGCTACAGTAAGTTCCTGGAGGAAAAACATTCTTCAGAATGTTTCCCTACAGCAGAAGCAGTCTGTGTAGCCTAGGCTCCATTCAGGGCTGGGAGAGTGAGAAGGCATGAGCCACCATTCATAATTACCTCAATGAAGTATTCTGAACAAATAATACACTGGAGCTCATTCTCTAGCACGTCATTCACATGGCTAAGAACTTCCTCCTTCTGTGCTTGCACCTTCGCCTTCTCTTCCTGCAAAAACACACAACCCCACCTGTCATTCGGGAGAACCAATGAGAATGCAAAACAGTACAGGAAGCAGGGTTAATAGTCTGCAATAGGGGCCTCCCTGGTGACTCAGTGGTTGAGAGTCCGCCTGCCGATGCAGGGGACGCGGGTTCGTGTCCCGGTCCGGGAGGATCCCACATGCCGTGAAGTGGCTGGGCCCGTGAGCCATGGCCGCTGAGCCTGTGCATCCGGAGCCTGTGCTCCGCAACGGGAGAGGCCACAACAGTGAGCGGCCCGCGTACCGCAAAAAAAAAAAAAAAAATAGTCTGCAATAGGATTCAGAAGGAATCTAAATTAAAAATTCACCCTGGCACAGCAACACGAGAATAAAACTCTTTCCGCAAGGGTTAATGTTTCTCAGAACTGCTTTCTAATATAGGACACTATCTTCCATTTTTTCCCTCTCTCGACTTTTTTAGTATGTATTCGCATTGCAGGTTCTGTCTCCTTCCCAAAAATTAACCAAATGATAAAAACTGAAGGTAGCATACCCACTCCACCAACCACCCAAGACCAGAATGAGGCATTAGTATCCTATAGCAAACTGCAGTTCAGAGGTGAAACAAAATCATCCCAAGCAACCAAGAACTCACTGGATAAGAAAGAAATGAGGAACAGCCCATAAAGGTAGGAAGCTTGAATTAGTGTGTAAGGTCCATTCCGTTCTTTGCAGCTGCCTCTCCTATAAAATAAGGATAATACCTATGTTCCCTAGAGACAGGAGGCTGGAGAGGTGGCCTCTTGAAGTACCTTCAGGCCCCACACTCTGTGATGCTTGTCACTTCCCACTCCTGCAGTGCAATTTCCCTGTGCTTTCCCCAACCGGTCAGACTGCTTGTAGACACACTTTTTAAGGAGGATCTAGGTGTGCTCTCTCTTCTTTTTTTTTTTTTTTTTTTTTTTTTGGCGGTATGCGGGCCTCTTACTGTTGTGGCCTCTCCCATTGCAGAGCACAGGCTCCGACGCGCAGGCCCAGCGGCCATGGCTCATGGGCCCAGCCACTCCACGGCATGTGGGATCTTCCCGGACCGGGGCATGAACCTGCGTCCCCTGCATCAGCAGGCGGACTCTCAACCACTGCGCCACCAGGGAAGCCCAGGTGTGCTCTCTTGAAGCCAACATTTATTAAGTTACCACCTCATCTCCAAAACAGAAAGGATCAGGAGCCCCTGAGGGGGAGAGGAAAAGCCACTTAGGGTATATTTGATATACCCTAAATATTAGGGTTCATTTATTTCTCATGTTTTACTTTCTCTTCTAATCAAAGCAAAGACTGTCAGACTGCTTAGGGCAGTGAAGAGGGACTGGACCCAGTTATAAGTAGAGTCAAGTTCCCTGAAAACTTTTGAATTACTGGATTTAAAAAGATGTGATGGTTTCTTGAAGGCTGGGGAAGAAGGAACTATGTGATTTAAACAGAGGATAAGGATATCAAACAAACTAGAAAGTCTCCGCCTTTTCTGTATTCTGCTCCAGATATGTACATGAGGAGGGGTGGGCTGAGAGATGCAATCAGACTCAGGCATAAGTTTCAGGTCAGAGGATGCAAACTGGTGGCCTGTGGACTGGATCCAGCCTGCAGACTTATTTAGTCTGGCATTCATGGTATCAAAAAACACTGAACTGTTGCCAATACTTGAAAACTGGGATACTTTACATAAACATTTGGATTTCCATCTTCAGTGGAAAACTCAGATCGGACAACACTGGGCTTGCATATCTGGATGGCAATGACTGGCTGCATCAGAGAAGAGCTGCCTCTGGGGATGAGGGTGAGGGTGCACCTCTGCCTCACAGCTCCCCACTATGTTCTTACACCCAGGCCACTTTACTCCTATTATCGGTCTGACCCCAGTGGGCACTTGAGTTTACAACCCCTAATTTAAGAGTTCCACTGATTTGATATGGGAAATAACTACATAAATGCATCAAGACAAACTATTTTTTATTTTGACTACACCACCCCTTAGCCTATGTGAGTGAGACACTCTGAAGGAGCATTTACCACAGACAATGGACTAGACTCCAGGATGTGTCTTATTCCCAGCATTTTGCTTCTGGATAAAGGAAGGAAATAGATGTTGTCTTACAGGCAGAACCTTCTACAGCCCTAACTAATTTTACAGATTATTTCCGTTGAGGAAGGAAACAGCCATAACCTCTCCCTTCATTCACCATACCAACCTTTGCACTGTGGAAAATGCTGAGTTGCATGTGCTAACCAAATTCTAAACCTTCACCTTCTTTCCAGTACCTTGGTCTGCTCCAATTCTTTGTTCTTGGCTTGAATGATTGCTTCAAAGTCCTTCTTGCTGCGATTTAGCTCTTCCATCAGAGCCCGATGCTGCAGAAACATAGCAGATACATACTCAAGATGCGTTACACTGCATTGTTCCTTTCAGCCACCATGCCTGTCTCTCCCTCTGTCAGCAGCTTTGGTTCAAGAGATCAATGGACTGGCAATTTCAAAATAATGTTTTTGTTCCGTCAGGACATCCCACCTACATACTGCTTTTTTCAGGGAAAGGGGCAGATAGGGAGGAATGCCATCAAATCTATTAATCTCTCTGGAAATAACCCAACTTCTGTGGCCAAATCAACTGAAGAATTTACACTGCCTTCCAGAGAGTCTGATTCTGTGGGTTTGGCTTGGGGCCCAGGGATGTACATTTTTTACAAAGCCACACAAGTGATCCTGAGAACAAATGCTCAAGAATTAGTAAGTAACTCTAAGGTTACCCAGCACTGGGAGCAGCTTTTAAAAAATAATCAGGGAAATGTGGATTCAGGAAAACTAGATAATCATATTCTTTGAAATGAAAAAGATTTTTAACTATTTATTCTATAAATCACATACTACATGCTCATAAGGTAATGCTGCCTGAACCCTGGCTGTGTCTTCTGGAAGGTGGCATGCCCAAGAGCTAGCAGCTCATTCATTGTGACTAACTGCCTACATCAAATGTCAAGAGGTTCCATTTCTATGAAACATAATTTCTGAGCTCCCTCATACTTAAGTATAGCTTATATTTTAAATCTCATTTCAAATCCTTTTTTAAAGAAGATGATCTTTCTTTTTTATTATTTTAATTCTTTTATTTGGTGTTTTTCTTTTTTTTCTGTTTTAATGAGAACTATATTTTCAAATGGTGGACTCTTTCTGCCCATAACTAAACTGAGGAAGACCTGCTGACTTAAAAGTCCATGGGTTGGGAATTCCCTGGTGGTCCAGTTCTTAGGGTTCTGTGCTTCCACCGCAGGGGGCACTGGTTCGATCCCTGGTGGGGGAACTAAGATCCCAGATCCCATAAGCCATGTGGCATGGCCAAAAAGAATAAATAGGGCTTCCCTGGTGGCGCAGTGGTTGAGAGTCCGCCTGCTGATGCAGGGGACACGGGTTCGTGCCCCGGTCCGGGAGGATCCCACACGCCGTGGAGCGGCTGGGCCCGTGAGCCATGGCCGCTGAGCCTGCGCGTCCGGAGCCTGTGCTCCGCAACTGGAGAGGCCACAACAGTGAGAGGCCCGCATACCACAAAAAAAAAAAAAAAAAAAAAAAAAAAGAATAAATAGTAATATTGTATCTATGTTAAATCTGCTGAATTTAATAACAGTGCTAGGATGATGTAAGAGAACGCCCTTGTTTTGAGGAAACAAATACTGAAGTACTTTAGGGTAAAGGGACGTAAAACATGCAATTACTTTTAAATACTTAAGTACTTTGGGGTAAAGGGACATAATACATGCAATTACTTTTAAATAATTCATAAAGAAATATACACATGGAGAAAGAGAGAAAATGGTAAAGCAACTCTTGGTAGCTGAACCAATACCAGAAACTCAGCAGCCTTTCTAGGCTAGTACCTATTTCTGGCTTCTTTTAGGAGACACAGTCATAACAAAAATATTTAATGTGCCAGGCATTGTGCAAAGTGGCTTACAAACATTGTGTAATTCTCACAAAAACTCTGAGTTTGATGCAATTATTATTTCATCATCAGTAAAATGGGGAAAACAACAGCAGCTACCTCACAGGGCTGTTGTTAAGGATTTGAAAAGACTATACATAGAGCATTTAGCACAGTGCCTGGCCAAAAGTAACTGCTACACACAGTTTACCATTTGTAGGTATGTTCATTTTACAGATAAACAGACACAGAAAAAGGCAAGTGCAAGCAACAGGATATTCAACTCAAGTCTGACTTCCCAAGTTTCTGCCACTTGCTTTCTTTGTCCTTTTTTTAAAATTATCTCCTCGTACAGTAGGGGGAAATAGTAAATCCCCATGACAGTGGCTGAACTTAAAGCCAGGAAACACCTAATTTAATTGTCTTTGACTGTCCTCACCCCCTACCAACGCCTGGCAAAGTGAGCTGCTCACTAAGTTCTTGAACTAATGAAAGACTAGGTTTCTAACCCGGGCGAGCTAGATCTTTCTGGGCTGGGTAGAGTCTCCTTGTCTCTGAGCTGGTATCCCTGGCTGCAGACCTGAAGAGGCTGTTCAGGTCCTGTCTGAGGAAACGGACTTGTCTTCCCCTCCTCAAAAAACAATTTACCAAGGGCCACTGCCCTCCGACCCACTAGGACTTGAAGGGTCCCAACCTATATTCGCCTGTGATTAACTCCTATACATCTCCACCACTGCCATGGCGACATTTTTGGAGCCCAGCTCCCCCCACCACCGCCTTCCTCTTGGCAGGCGCCGAAGGTGGTATTTCTGAAAAGATATTATTCAAGACACACATTTTAAAATGTGTGGTCTGGGGGCTTCCCTGGTAGCGCAGTGGTTAAGAATCCGCCTACCAATGCAGGGAACACAGGTTTGAGCCCTGGTCCGGGAAGATCGCACATGCTGTGAAGCAACTAAGCCTGTGCGCCACAACTACTGAGCCTGCCTGCCACAACTACTGAGCCTGCGTGCCACAACTACTGAAGCCTGCGCGCCTAGAGCCCGTGCTCCACAAGAGAAGCCAACGCAATGAGAAGCCCGCGCACCGCATTAAGAGTAACCCCTGCTTACCAAAACTAGAGAAAGCCCGCCCACAGCAACAAAGACCCAATGCAGCCAAAAATAAACTAATTTTAAAAAATAAAGAAACAATAAAATGTGTGGTCTGCAGAAAAAAAGCAGTTATGTCAGAAGTCCTGAGTATTCATCTTGGCCACTAATTAGATGCATGTGCCTTAATTTTCTCATTTATAAAATGGGAAAATAGGCGCCCCCCTACATTGGGGTTAATAAGAAAAAATAATAACATATATGAGAGCACTCAGAAAAGTTTTTAAAGCCCTATGTAAATGTAAGTTATTATAATTATAGGCCTGGAAAATGAAAAAGAACAGCTTCAGAAGGACCACCAGGTGGACCGAACAATAACCATGTTTCATTTGAGAGTGGTAGGTCCCCCAGGCATGTTGTTATAGAACCATGACCTAAAAGTATCCTATTTTAGGTTAATGTATGGAGACTGGCCAAATGCATTATGCTAAATGATAGTGTGTTTTCCAGTCTGTCTCAGTAGAGGGTGAGGTGTTGTGGGTGCAGGGTGCTGAATGATTCCTCAGGGATTTCCAAGAGCAGAACCTTCCTCTTTTCCAGTCAATTTCAAAACATTATCTGAATATTAATTTAATAATCCTCTAAATGGGAAACATGCCTACCCCCCCACCCTAGAAAATACACAAGCTTAGAAAATTCTAAAAAGACTGAATTTTTCACCTAATGCTTTCCAAGGCTGTTTGTGCACCCAAGGTAGGCACCCTCCCAAGCATGAAGTAATATGTGATTGTTAGCACTGTAAAAAGGTTGGGAGGTAGGTAAGCAATAAAAGAACCGAATGATAAATTCTCCTGAACAAATTCTAATGCGATTACTCATTTTTCTCAAGGAGATACAAACACTCACCTCCTGACTTATAACAAACTACTAATCATTACACATAAAGAAGACAAAGCAGGTTTTAAAAATGCAAAAGAACTCATAAAAAAATAAACAGAGGAAAGAGGTAGTCAAGTTAAACTAAATAAATTACAGGCAATCTTTTAGGATAATTTTATTCCTGTGAGCCTTGCCCCCTTCAGTAAATTGATACGTTTTGTTGACGGTTAAACTGCACATTCTCAACCTAACCTAAAATGCTTAATTGGAACATTCTCAGATGGCTTCAGGATGGCTTCAGCTCAGGAATGGTGAGGTAATGGAGGCCCTTGCAGGCCCTGGTGGCCAAGTCACAGCTCTCAATTTCCCTCTGCTGCTCTCACCTTTCTGGAAGTGCAGCCACTCTCCTAGAGAGCCTCCTAATTGCTACAGGCTCATTTCATCTTCACCAAAGCAACTCGTGCTCAAATGAAGATGTAAGCTTTCATGCTGATGTCTGGCATGTCTGTGAGGCTCCAAGTCTCCGACCTTATGGCATGAGCAGCTGCCACCTGCTCTGTCTACAGACTGGAGATGCCACAGAGGTGTGCGCTAAGCAGCAGAGGCAGCCGGTGGCCACAAGAAGCCTGGCTGCCCCCCACTCCACCGCCCACTATAAGCTCAGGACAATGGCAAGAGATTTACCTCCTGCAGAGTCTGGGCTAGCTGTTGCTTCAGGTCCTCTTCTCCTTGCTCTTTCTCCAAATGCTGCAAAGCCAAAAACAAAATGTAAGGTTACCCTGCAGGAAGGGGGAAAAAGGGACAAAATCCAGTAACAAGCAGAGCAGACCTGCTAGCGTGAGCATCTGGAAACGACAGGGGGCAGGGAGTGGGTGGAAAATCTCCCATTTTACTTCAAGCTGTTGGCAGTAAGGGACTTAAGCAGAATTAAACTGCTCAAATACTGCATACCTCAGGGCTGTCACCTTCAAGCCACCACTCAGGGTGTTCTGGAGAAACTCTGGATTAATACTCCAAGTCTCCTTCACTGGCTAATGCTGTGACTCCCAAAAGGATGTAATCTGAGAGCTTCTGAGTCACCAAGTATCTAAACTGAAACACAATCCCCTGAGCTGGCACTCACAAGCTCCAACATGTTTCTTTCCTCAATTCTGGCCACTCTGAGTCTTTACCACTTCTAGCCCATAAACTGCTCCTCCTCCTGCCTTTCCTGAGCTTATGCTATATCTCCTCCATCTGCCCCCTTGAATGTAGATGCCTTCTACATCATCACTCCCCTACATCCAGCACCTTCCAGAAGAACCTCTGGGCCCTTCCCTCCTTAAGAATTACCTACCCAGGACTTCCCACATAAGACTCTGCACTCCCAAGGCAGGGGGTCCAGGCTCGATCCCTGGTTGGGGAACTAGATCCCACATGCATGCCACAACTAAGAAGTCCGCATGCTGCAACTAAGAAGTCTGCATGCCACAACTAAGAGTCTGCATGCTGCAACTAAGAAGTCTGCATGCCACAACTAAGAGTCTGCATGCTGCAACTAAGGAGTCTGCATGCTGCAACTAAGGAGTCCGTATGCCACAACTAAGAAGCCCACACGCTGCAACTAAAAGATCCCATGTGCCACAACAAAGACCTGGCACAGCCAAAATAAATTAAAAAATAAAATATTTAAAAAGAAAGAATTACCTACCCATTTAATATGCCAACTGGAAATGTTTCTCTAATTTAAATATATTGACTTGAAACTGTTCTGATCATTTTGTGTGTATAATACATCTTTGTCTCCTCAACCAGATATATTCCTTAATGGCAAAAAACATTTATTAAGCATCTTTATAACCACCCAAACTCAAGTATAGTGCCAGGTAATGTGGGTGCTCAAAAAAAAAATCTATGTGGCTAATACGTATAAAATAGATAACTAAAAAAAAAAAAAAGAATGACATGGAGAATTCCGTAACATACAGGGTCCTCCTTCCATTATAGTAGTTGAAAATGCTACATCCTTGCTTTCATGATGTCCTCTGAACCCAAAGTGCTATCCTGGAACAACCAGACACCCTCAGAAACTGGTTATTTGAGGTTACAGGGAGTGCAAGATTCCACCCCATGGGGTGGTGGTGGAAGTATCATACAATAACATTTAATTTCCAGAGGAGCAGCAGAAGTGATTCCAGGCTTGTGTTGAGACCCCAGCATTAGCACTGCTGGCCCTGCAGGTGAGATGTTTGTGCCCAGTGACAACAGCATAGCATCTTCCTTGGACTAGGTCTGTCTCATTCCTGACTGTGTAGTTTCCAGCCTTGTTTTCCCAGTCCCCCAGCAACTAATGTTGTTTAAATAAATTCCTTATATTGCAAAAAAAAAAAAAAAAGTCTGTGGGAATTCCCTGGCAGTCCAGTTGTTAGGACTCCGTATGCTCAATGTTGAGGGCCCGGGTTTAATCCCTGGTTGGCGAACTAAAATCCCACAAGCCACACAGCGCAGCCAAAAAAACCAAAATTCTGTGTGAAGTAGCAAGGGTTAAATGAGTTTCTGAGCAAGCGGTAGGGGTAGGATAAATTCTTAGGGCTTGGTGGGAGAGGGGAATGTAACTAATAAACATACGTTTATTAGACATACGTCACTAGGAGCGACTTATATATGGCCCTCTCATTCCTGGAGAAATTCTCTAAACCAGTCCTTTTTGCCTTTCTTTACCATTTTGATAAGGAAAAAGATTTCACAGCTATATCTTGAAGCATGCTGAAAGGAGTCACAAATATTAACAGTAACTCTTCTTCCTGAGCACATAAGCCTTTAAAGAGAGCTCTACTCTGGTGAAGGTGTCATACACTAAATATGTGAAGATAAACCTCCGTCTATTAATTTCAAGAACTAGTCCAGGCTGGAAAACGGCAGCAAAAAGGTACACATAAGCAAGGAGTGTATACCCTTAGAAAGACCTCTTTAATCCATGGCCTTGGCTAAGACCAGCAGTTTATGGGGATAGCTGAGATTAGAATGAAATCTACAAATTGTTCAGAAATAAGCCAACACAACTGGTTGTTTCTTACCCTGAGTAAAGTACATGAAAGAGAAAAGCTTATTCACTTCAATCCTGATTGGCCCCTCTTAGTTCTAAGTCAACAATGGGGAATTCTTGACATTCAGTATTACCTGAGCAAGTAGGTGAGAGTAAAACATGTGGCTCTTGCCAGATGGGAACTGACATTTTGAGCAGAACCAGGATCAGCCATAGCCTAGAAGCTTTGTGCAAGTGCTTGTCATCTAACCCCAAATGACTTGGGGATGCAGACACATTTGCCCTCACCTTGACACAGCTAAGACAGTCATTATTTTATCTACTAAAGGCCCTGTGGACGGTGGCTTATCACTCAACCCAACAACTGAGTCATGGTGTACCTGTCCCCTCCCATGCTGGCTACTCAGGTCAGACACAAACATTTTCTGCCTTTCTAGCCTCCCACTTCCTAGGTTAGCTACAGAGCTAACAAGTTGCCAGGTAAATCAAGGGCAGAGTAATCAGGTGACCTACACCTGCCTTGGGTACAGAAATTTGGCTTTGACCTCAGAACAGAGAAAGATTACTCATGAAGACAACTATTGCGTTAATTGGGGTGTGCTGTAATTTTGGGGCATCTTCTTCACCTTCATCCAACCTCTCTCTGAATTTACCTCAGTTCTGAGATGCCTCACCTTTGCATCCTGTTATATCTTGGCTGGTTCTGCCAGTCACCTTTCCCCATCTTGACATCCCAACTCTGGCTCTTGATCTGATCATCATGCTGAACCTCAAAGTTTTCTGTTCCCATTACATCTCCTGTCCCTGGCACTCAGCACTTGGTCCCTGAACCAGAAACAGAGAGTTCTGGCCAGAGGCTCACGAAAGGCCTGCCCATCCCAAGGGGCACTCTTGTCCTTCCCTCCTGTGTGGTACCTGGAGATGCTGCTGCTCTTCCTGGAAAGTCTTCTCCAGCTGCTCCACTCTGGCCTGCTGTTGGGCCTGCTCTGCACACAGCTGGGACTGTAAATCCTGCAGTTCCTGCTCCATTTTCACAATTTTCTTTGAGTTCCCTTTTTGGGTCTGCTTTTTCACATTCAGAACAGCTACTTGCTTTTCCTGCATCTGTGTTTTCAGCTTTAGAATCCTGGACATCGTTACCTTAAACAGCTCTAAGCGGCTCTGAGATGCTGAAGGATTTGAGGCTTTCTGCTTCTTATAATGAAGCTCTACAACTTTTGCAGGGCCTGGGTCAACATGAGCCCCTGTGGTCTTCCCACTTAGCTGAAGAGAAGTCAACTTAGGATCCAAATATTCAGAGGGTTGACTAGCCACTTCACCTTTCCCATGTGACTTCACTGGCTGACCAGGTTCACAAGACACTTTACTTATTTTGGATTTCAAATTTGAGGGGCCTTCAGCTCCAGAACCCTCTAATTCATTCAAACTAAATTTCCTTTTAGCTCTCAAGCCCTTATTTTTTTCCATCATCTGGTCACTTTTTGGGGAAAGACAAGGATAAATCCTCTCCCAGTCTTCTTCAGTAACTTCATATTCATACTCTGCATTCTCCTTATTTTCCAGAGGCACCCCAAGCTGGATGTGATCTCCATTATGGATAGAATAGACCTTTAAAGGTTCTAGACGTTCTCTGTTCAGCCAAACGCCATTCAGACTCTGGGGAAAGGGAAAGAAAGACAAAATAAGTTTCATGATTTCTCTCCTCTTAACGGAATTTCCCTCCTGCTGCTGCAAAATCTTCTGTCTTTTCAGAAAGAAAATCCTTGGAGGCAGAGTCAAGATGGCGGTGTGGGAAGACACGGAATTAGTGTCTCCCCACAACTAGGGTGCCTGCCACCACTGGTGGGGGACTCTGATGCCCAAGGAGATGGGAGGAACCCCAAAGTGAGCCGGTAGGACATAGGGGGACTGAGGGGGGAGGAGAAGTGGAGGCCAGGTAGGATTGGCACCCCTGAGACCAGGGAGATCAGGAGAGGCAGGCAGGAGGGGCCCTCCAGAAGGAGCGAGGGAGATGGGGAGAGTGACTGCCCCACCCACTCGAACCCAGGAAGCCTGCTGGGCTCCCAGGTGAGGTCCCCTGCCCTCTGAGACCAGGGGTGGGGGGCACGCCTGGGCCCCTTCTGTTCCTTGAGCCTAAGCCCTACCCCCCACAGCCCCCAGGGCCTTTTCCAGCCCTGTGGGCCCTGCGCATTGGCTCCACCCACCACCCAAACCTCACCCTTGATTAGGCCCCACCTTCCACAGCCAAGGCCTTCCCCCCACCCCGCCCTTTTTTTCTTTTCTTTTCCCTCTTCCTCTTTTTTCCTATTGTGATGTACCTTCCAGTTGTTGATTCATCATATTTTTATTTTTATATTCTTTCTAACATATCTGTTCGTTTCCTAGTCTAATTTTATTTTTTACTCTGTTACTATTTTTTTTTTTTTTTTAACCCCACATGGCTTGCAGGATCTTGGTTCACAAGCTCAGGGTTGGGCTGAAGCTCCTGCGGTGGGAGCTCCAAGTCCAAACTACTGGACTAACAGAGAACCTCAGACCCCAGGGAATATTCATCAGAGTGAGGTCTCATGGAGTTCATCATCTTAGCACCAAGACCCAGCTCTGCCCAATAGCCTACAAACTCCAGTGTTGGAAACCTCAGGCCAAACAACCAGTAAGACAGGAACACAATCCCAATCATAAAAAAGAAAAAAGAGAGATGGCAAAAAAATACATCACAGGTGAAGGAGCAAGGTAAAAACCTACAAGACCAAGTAAATGAAGAGGAAATAGGCAATCTACCTGAAAAAGAATTCAAAGTAATGACAGTAAAGATGATCCAGAATCTTGGAAATAGAATGGAGGCACAGATTGAGAAAATATAAGAAATGTTTAACAAAGATCTAGAAGAACTAAAGAACAAACAAACAGAGATGAACAACACAATAACTGAAACGAAAAATAAACTAGAAGGAATCAATAACAGAATAACTGAGGCAGAAGAACGAATAAGTGAGGTGGAAGACAAAATAGTGGAAATAACTGCTTAGGAGCAGAATAAAGAAAAACGAATGAAAAAAATTGAAGACAATCTCAGAGACTTCTGGGACAACACTGAATGCACCAACATTCGAATTATAGGGGTCCCAGAAGAAGAAGAGAAAAGAGTCTGAGAAAATATTTGAAGAGATTATAGTTTAAAACTGACCTAACATGGGAAAGGAAATAGTCACCCAAGTCCAGGAAGCACAGAGAGTCCCATACAGGATAAACCCTAGGAAAAACACACCAAGACACATATTAACCAAACTAACAAAAATAAATTCAAAGAAAAAATATTAAAAGCAGCAAGGGAAAAACAAAAAATAACATACAAAAAAGGAATCCCCATAAGGTTGTCAGTGATTTTTCAGCGGAAACTCTGCAGGACAGAAGGGAGTGGCAGGATATACTTAAAGTGATGAAAAAGAAAAACCTACAACCAAGATTATTCTACCCAGCAAGGATCAGATTCAATGGAGAAGTCAAAAGCTTTTCAGACAAGTAAAAGCTAAGAGAATTCAGCACCACCAAACCAGCTTTACAACAAATGCTAAAGAAACTTCTCTAAGTGGGAAACAAGAGAAGAAAAAGAACCACAAAAACAAACCCAAAACAGTTAAGAAAATGGTAATAGGAACATATATATCGATAATAACCTTGAATGTAAATGGATTAAATACCCCAACTAAAAGACACAGACTGGCTGAATGGATACAAAAACAAGACCCATATATATGCTGTCTACAAGAGACCCACTTCAGACCTAGGGATACATACAGACTGAAAGTGAGGGATGGAAAAAGATATTCCATGCAAGTGGAAATCAAAAGAAAGCTGGAGTAGCAATACTTGTATCAGATAAAATAGACTTTAAAATAAAGACTATTACAAAGATAAGGAGGGACACTACATAATGATCAAAGGATCAATCCAAGAAGATGTAACAATTATAAATGTTTATGCGCCCGACATAGGAGCACCTCGATACATAAGGCAAATGCTAACAACCAGGAAAGAAGAAATCGACAGTAACACAATAATAGTAGGGGACTTTAACACCCCACTTACACCAATGGACAGATCATCCAAACAGAAAATAAATAAGGAAACACAAGCTTTAAATGACACAAGAGACCAGATAGATTTAATTGATATTTATAGAACATTCCACCCAAAAGTGGCAGAATACACTTTCTTCTCAAGTGCATACAGAACATTATCCAGGATAGATCACATCTTGGGTCACAAATCAAGCCTCAGAAAATTTAAGAAAATTGAAATCGTATCAAGCACCTTTTCTGACCACAACACTATGGAGACTGGAAACCAATTACAGGAAAAAAACTGTAAAAAACACAAATACCTGGAGACTAAACAGTGTGCTACTAAATAACTAAGATATCACTGAAGAAATCAAAGAAGAAATTTAAAAATACATAGAAACAAATGACAATGAAAACATGATGACCCAAAACCTATGGGATGCAGCAAAAGCAGTTCTAAGAGGGAAGCTTATAGCAATTCAAGCTCACCTCAAGAAACAAGAAAAATCTCAAATAAACAATCTAACCCTACACTTAAAACAACTAGAGAAAGAAGAACAAAGAAAACCCAAAGTCAGTAGAAGGAAAGAAATCATAAAGATCAGAGCAGAAATAAATGAAATAGAAACGAAGAAAATATCAAAGATCAATAAAACTAAAAGCTGGTTCTTTGAGAAGATAAACAAAATTGATAAACCCTTAGCCAGACTCATCAAGAAAAAAAGGGAGAGGACGCAAATCAACAAAATTAGAAATGAAAAAGGAGAAATCACAACTGACATTGCAGAAATACAAAGGATTATAAGAGACTACTAAAAACAACTATATGCCAATAAAATGGACAACCACATGGGCTTCCCTGATGGCGCAGTGGTTGAGAGTCCGCCTGCCAATGCAGGGGACATGGGTTCGTGCCCCGGTCTGGGAAGATCCCACATGCCGCGGAGCGGCTGGGCCCATGAGCCATGGCTGCTGAGCCTGCGCGTCCGGAGCCTGTGCTCCGCAACGGGAGAGGCCACAACAGTGAGAGGCCTGCATACTGCAAAAAAAAAAAAAAAAAAAAAAAAAAGGACAACCACAAAGAAATGGACAAATTCTTGGAAAGGTACAATTTTCCAAGACTGAACCAGGAAGAATTAGAAAATATAAACAGACCTATCACAA
Organism: Phocoena phocoena; assembly: GCF_963924675.1. NCBI lineage: Eukaryota > Metazoa > Chordata > Mammalia > Artiodactyla > Phocoenidae > Phocoena > Phocoena phocoena. Next base: position 68,003,301 of record NC_089228.1, on the reverse strand, counting down.
GTAATAAAATTGAAGCCGTAATTAAAAATCTTCCAACAAACAAAAGTCCAGGACCAGATAGCTTCACAGGTGAATTCTATCAAACATTTAGAGAAGAGCTAACACAGATCCTTCACAAACTCTTCCAAAAAATTGCAGAGGGAGAAACACTCCCAAATTCATTCTATGAAGCCACCATCACCCTGATACCAAAACCAGAAAAAGATATCACAAAAAAAGTAAATTATAGACCAATATCACTGATGAACATAGATGCAAAAATCCTGAACAAACTACTAGCAAACAGAATCCAACAGCACATTAAAAGGATCATACACCATGATCAAGTGGGATTTATCCCAGGATGCAAGGATTCTTCAATATACACAAATCAATCAATGTGATACACCACAATAACAAATTAAGGAATAAAAACGATATGATCATCTCAATAGATGCAGAAAAAGCTTTTGACAAAATTCAACACCCATTTATGATAAAAACTCTCCAGAAAATAGGCACAGAGGGAACCTACCTCAACATAATAGAGACCATATATGACAAACCCACAGCAAGCATCATACTCAAAGGTGAAAAACTGAACGCATTTCCACTAAGATCATGAACAAGACAAGGATGTCCACTCTCGGCACTCTTATTCAACATAGTGTTGGAAGTCCTAGCCACAGCAATCAGAGAAGAAAAAGAAAAGGAATACAGATTGGAAAAGAAGAAGTAAAACTGTCACTGTTTGCTGATGACATGATACTATGCATAGAAAATCCTAAAGATGCCACCAGAAAACTATTAGAACTAATCAATGAATTTGGTAAGGTTGCAGGATACCAAATTAATGCACAGAAATCTCTGGCATTCCTATACACTGACAACAAAAAATCAGAAACAGAAATTAAGGAAACACTCCCATTTACCATTGCAACAAAAAGAATAAAATACTTAGGAGTAAACCTGCCTAAGGAGGTGAAAGACTTGTATTCAGAAAACTATAAAACACTGATGAAAGAAATCAAAGATGACATAAACAGATGGAGAAATATACCATGTTCTTGGATTGGAAGAATCAATATTGTGAAAATGACTATACTACCCAAAGCAATCTACAGATTCAATCCCTATCAAACTACCAATGGCATTCTTCACAGAATCAGAACAAAAAATTTTACAATTCGTATGTAAACACAAAAAACCCCGAATAGGCAATCTTGAGAAAGAAAAACAGAGCTGGAGGAATCAGGATCCCTGACTTCAAACTATACCACAAAGCTACAGTAATCAAGACAGGCTGGTACTGACACAAAAACAGAAATATAGATCAATGGTACCGGATAGAATGCCCAGAGATAAACCCACGCACATATGGGCACCTAATTTATGACAAAGGAGACAAGGATTTACAATGGAGAAAAGACAGCCTCTTCAATAAGTGGTGCTGGGAAAACTGGACAGCTACATGTAAAAGAATGAAATTAGAACACTATCGGGCTTCCCTGGTGGTGCAGTGGTTGGGAGTCTGCCTGCCGATGCAGGGGACACGGGTTCGTGCCCCGGTCCGGGAAGATCCCACATGCTGTGGACCGTGAGCCATGGCCGCTGAGCCTGCATGTCCAGAGCCTGTGCTCCGCAACGGGAGAGGCCACAACGGTGAGAGGCCTGCATACCACAAAAAAAAAGAACACTACCTAACACCATACACAAAAATAAACTCCAAATGGATTAAAGACTTAAATGTAAGACCAGACACTATAAAACTCTTAGAAGGGGCTTCCCTGGTGGCGCAGTGGTTGAGAGTCCGCCTGCCGATGCAGGCGACACGGGTTTGTGCCCCGGTCTGGGAAGATCCCACATGCTGTGGAGCGGCTGGGCCCGTGAGCCATGGCCACTAGGCCTGCGCGTCCGGAGCCTGTGCTCTGCAACGGGAGAGGTCACATCAGTGACAGGCCCGCGTACCGAAAAAAAAAAAAAAAGAAGAAAGAAAGAAAGAAAGAAAACCCTTGAGAACAAATAGAAAAGAAAGGTTCATAAACTGCTATCCTTAGAAACAGCATTCTTCAAACAGCACTTTGGCTTTTTACCTATATGATGTTCATTTCTCCAGAGAAGTGCCTGTGTAACAGGCAGGAATCACCTTGTTACTGGTGGATGAATTACTCAAATAAATGCATTAGCATTAAAAGAAACTGAAATCGAATAGCTCCTGTTGATGTAAACTGGGGGCAATGGCCCAAGACTGGAAAAACTGCTAAGAGTGAAGGAAGTAGCATCTAACGATGAGGTTCCAAAGGTATGCTTGGCCAAGAAAATCATGCAGGCACTGTCTCTGGATGTGTGTGGCCCCTGAACACATTGGTGAATAAAAAAACACTTCCCAGTACACATAAACCAAAAAAGAAAGTACCAATACCTTGTACTAGGGTCAAATCGCAGGTGGGATCTGATCCAAATAACAGCACCAATGGTCCATGGGCAACAGAACACGTGGTTAAGAGCTGGAGCTCTGGACTCAGCTTATTAGTTGCATGGCCTTCACCAATTTACTTAACCTCTTTGTACCTCAGTTTTGTCTGTAAAATAGTACAGTTCCTATCTCATACTGCTCCTGTGAGGAATGACTGAGGTAATACATACAAAACACTTAGCACAGTGACCCACATAGAACAAATGCTCGATATTTACTTTTGTGGTTTAAATTAAATCACAGTGTGGGGATTAAGAGCACGAACCTGAAGTCAGACTGCCTGGGTTTGTAATTTGGCTCCATTACTTAACAGCTGTGTGACTTAGGCAAGTTTCTTAACTTCTCTATGCCCCAACTGCCACATCTATAAAATGGAAGATAATAATAGTCTCTCCCTCATGGTGTTTGTGTGGATTTAATGAGGTAAAATATGTACTGTACTTAGGAAAGTACCTGGCACATGGTAAGCATTATATAAGTGTATATATAAGTGTTCACTACCATTATTTTGTTCTAGCTCAACTGATTTATCAACAATCACTTCAACTCAGTGCTCAGCATCTTGCAAAGTAAATATACCTAGTACAAAAGCAGAAGATATGAAAACATCTTTTAGCAGCTGACCATGGAAAGCAAAACACAAGGGCATATTTAAGCAAATGTGGGATTACATAGCACAGCCTATAAATGTAAAGGAATATCATGTAGAGCTGGGTTAGCTAAGAGATGCTAAATGGAGATGATAGGTCCTAAAATAGACCTGAAGCAAATGCAGCATTTAAAGTTTAAAGAGACTAGTGGGCATTTTAACCCATATCCAGGACTTAACTTTGGGGGACAGGACAGAGGTGAAGCTCACATCTGAACAGGGACTAAGGCTTATGCTTATGTTGGTAAAAATAGCTACCTACACTCACGAAGAAAAAATACCTGGTCAACCCAAATATGAAGGACAGGGGGCTGGACCACAAGGCACAGGGGATCCAGGGGAGTAGAGACTGGATCTCAGCTCTGGTTTGGTATTAGGCCCTGGTTTCTGGTTCTATATTATTTGGCTCAAGCAGGGAGAGGGAGCGAAAGACGAGCACAGAAACACACAGAAAGACTGGCTTTTACCTCACTGCCTTGGGCCTAACCTGGCTTATCTGTCAACCTTCTCCTAAACTTTCTATTCATATTCAGCCTGAGAAATTATAGGAAGTGATCGGTTCTGCAGACTTCTGAAACAACACACAAGGAATTAACAAAGGAGGCGGATGGAGATCAGAAGAGTCAATTTTAAAATATACATAGGAAAACAGTCTCAGGGAAAGTAATATGACACAGGAGGCCACCTAATGCCAAGATACAGACATTTAAGAAAAACTCAAAGGCAAAGATAATGTTAAACAAATAAAGAAGGTTATAGAAGTAGCCCAAGACGAGAGAGAACAAGGATTCCCTAAAAATCTGGGGCAAACACTTGAGATGTATGGCAGCCCTCCACTAGATCCTCTGTATTAACCTGCCTTCCTTCAGAGCCCTTTAGGTCTGAAAAATAAGCTCTCAAAATTTTTCCGTCACATTTTATCCTTGGATGCCTCTGTTTACCCATTAATCACTCTTCGGTGACACCTAGTAGTATAATTTGGACCAAAGGCCCAAAATGGTTCTGTTCACACAGTGACTGTAGAAAAGATGAATATACCGTGGCTATACAGGAACAGTCAAGTACTGCCCAGGATATGATTTCAAATACAATGGTTTAAACAAATCAAACTCTGTTCAATACTTTCTTGATGCTGGTTTTCATAATCACCAGTCTGAACAATGTCAGCAGCAGCAAAGTGATAACCAAAGAAAAGCCTGCCCAATGTCTCAGTAATCAATGAGGAAAAGGTGGAATAACCCTCACCCCCTTAAATACTAATTACTTCACTTAATGCTCAATCTCTGTCCAGCATTTTTAATTGGTTGTTGAGAACAGTGGAAACCCAAAGCCAAAAGCCAATGTTTCCTTGCAGTTCTCTAGATGACTTATGTAGCTCAGTGGTTCTCAGCCCTAACTGTAGAGTGAAATCACCTGGAAACGTTTAGAACAAATAGCAGTGCCTGAGTCTCATCCTTAGACAATTAATTGGTCAGAGGTGGGACCTAGGCATCAGAATTTTTAAAGCCAGGTTTAGACACAAACACTGTGTAAAATCATATTAAGACACAGGGTCCCTTTGCAGTCAACCCTTCACCCATATCCAGGCAGCTACTCATCTGGTCTCTACAAAGGTCTGCCTTTTCCATAATGTTGTATAAATGGAATCATACACTGTATGTACCCTTTTGAGTTTGGCTGCTTTCGCTTAGCATGATGGCTCTGAGATGTGTCCACTTGGTTGCATTACAGTAGCTTGGTATTTTTATTGTTGAGTAGTACTCCAGAGTATGGGTATATCAGCTTGTTTCTCTGTTCCCTAGTTGTTTTCTTCCAGTTTTTGGTGATTATGAATAAAACCACTCTAAACATTCAGGTACAAGTTTCTGTGAGAACATAAGTTTCCATTAATTTGGGGTAAATACCTAAAAATGGAATCGCTGGGTAAGTGTATGTTTAACTGTAAGAAACTGCCAAACTGTTTTTCAAAGTGGCAGTACTATTTTGTTTCCTCAGTTGCAGTGTTTTAAGAGTTCCAGTTACTCTGCATGCTCACCAGCACTTGGTAGTGTTTTATTTTAGCTCTTCTAATAGGTGTATCAGTCAATATTTTTAAAAATTCTTTACTAAAACATAACATACAAACATAAAAACATACAAATCATAAATGCACAACTAGGTGAATATCACAAAATGAACACTCAGTATAACTACAAGGTTTAAAAAAAAACAAAAAATCCCCACATTATCAGCATCCCAGAAACATCCTTATGCCTCCTTCTAGCCGCTAAGTCCCCCCCACCACCCCATAAAGTGACTACTAGCCTGGCTTAACATCACACGTTAGTTTTGCCTGGTTTTGAACATTATACAAATGGCATGAAATAATATGTATTCTTGGGACTTCCCTGCCGGTCCAGTGGTTAAGAATCCGCACTTCCACTGCAAGGGGCGTGGGTTTGATCCCCAGCTGGGGAACTAAGATCCCGCATGCCAGGTGGCACAGCCAAAAAAAAAAAAAGTATTTTTTTGTGTCTGTTTTCTTTCACTCAATATTACATTTGCGAGATTTATCCGTGTTGTTGGATATAGCAGTAATTCATTCAAATTCATTACAGTATAGTGTTTCATTGTAAGAATATCCCACAGTTTATTTATCCATTCTACTGTTGAAAGACATTTGGGTTGCTTCCCTAGGAGTGAAAATACTGTATGTGTGTATGTATGTATGTATGTATATACACATACATACATACGCAACTTTAATAAATAATGCCAAATAATTTTCCAAAATAGTTGTACCAATTTACACTTCTACCAAAAGACTACTTGCTCCATACCTGTACTAATGTCTGGCATCATCAAAATTTAATTATAGTTACTCTCTGACTACAAGGTGTGTTGTGGTATTCCATCATGCTTTTAATTTGTATTTCCCAGGGACTTCCCCGGTGGCACAGTGGTTGAGAATTCGCCTGCCAGTTCAGTGGACACGGGTTTGAGCCCTGGTCCGGGAAGATCCCACATGCCACAGAGCAACTAAGCCCGTGCACCACAACTACTGAGACTGTGCTCTAGAGCCCGCGAGCCACAACCACTGAGCCCACGTGCCACAACTACTGAAGACGGTGCACCTAGAGCCCGTGCTCTGCAACAAGAGAAGCCACCACAATGAGAAGCCCACGCACTGCAACGAAAAGCAGTCCCCGCTCACCACAACTAGAGAAAGCCCGCGCACAGCAACGAAGACCCAACGCAGCCAAAAATAAATAAATAATTTGTATTTGTATTATTTATTGATCAAATAAATAATCTGATCACGAATGAAGTCGGACAATGTTTCATGGCTACTGAACATTTGGAAAGAATCTTTTGTGAAGTGCTTGCCTCTTGCCCATTTTTATTTTTTTTTAATTTATTTATTTTAGTTTATTTATTTTTGGCTGCGTTGGGTCTTCATTGCTGTGCATGGGCTTTCTCTAGTTGCGGAGAGTGGGGGCTACTCTTTGTTGCGGTGCACAGGCTTCTCATTGCGGTGACTTCTCTTGCTATGGAGTACAAGCTCTAGGCACGTGGGCTTCAGCAGTTGTGGTGCGCAGGCTCAGTAGTTGTGGCTCGCGGGCCCTAGAGAGCAGGCTCAGCAGTTGTGGCGCACGGGATTAGTTGCTCCGTGGCATGTGGGATCTTCCCGGACCAGAGGTCAAACCCACGTCCCCTGCATTGGCAGGCGAATTCTTAACCACTGCGCCACCAGGGAAGCCCCTGCCCATTTTTAATACTTTCTTTTTCTCATTGAGTTGGAGTTCTATATACATCCGAGTATAAGCCCTTCACTGATTATATGTGTAGCAAGTATCTTCCACTCTGACCTTACTTTCACTCTCTTAATGATATCTTTTGATGAATGGAAATTCTTAATTTTAATGTGCTATCTCCAGTATTTTTAAAAAGTCTCCCATGTATGGGCAAAATTGGAAACAGGGCTGAGGACCACTGCTCTAGCTGCTGGGAGACCAGAAGTTGAATTGTCCCAAGCAGCAAGGTTTGTTCAGACTCAACTGTGCACAGAAGGGGCTAAAATAGATCATCTCTAAGGTCCCCTTTTCGGTGCCAATTTATATTTTGCTCACAGTGCCTTGCCAAGAGTGCTGAACCAATTTACTTAGCATTTATGCTCTCTTTCAACACCATGCCAACTCAACTTAATCCTAGTGCAGGAAGGTACTTTCTACAACAGCTTAAATCTAGCAGGTTTATGCATGCAAAATGAGGCCGCTGGGCAGGCCTATAGAATACCTGCGATACTATGAATTATAAAAAGAAATATATATTTGGTATTCATCCCCATTTCTAGCACAGAGCTTCTAAAACCCTTGAAATTTCCTAAGTGGTAAGAGATCAAGGTAACTTTTGCTATGTTAATGAGGTGACTTTTGGAGGGTCACCTATGAGGGCTGAGTGCCAGGGGAACCAATCCTGTGATTGGAGAGTTGGAACTTTCAGTCTCACCCCTCAACCCCCTTAATAAGGGGGAGGGGCTAGTGGTTGATCACCACTGGCTAATGATTCAATCAAGTACACAAATGTAATGAAGCCTCCATAGACACCCAAAAGGATGGGGTTTGGAGAGCTTCCTGTTTGGTGAACACTTGGACGTGCTAGGAGAGGGGCAGGGCATGGACGCTCCATGCCCCTTCCCATATACCTTGCCCTATGAGTCTCTTTCATTTGGATGTTCACCTGTAACCCAGACCATATCCTTTTATAATAAACTGGTAAATCTAAGTAAATGTATTCCTGAATTGTGAATCACTCTGAAGCTAATTAATTAAATCCAAAGTGGGAGGCGGCAATGGGGACCTCTGATTTATAGCCAGTCAGCCAGAAGTACAGGTGAAAACCTGGACTTGGCAACTGGCACCTGAAGTTCAAGGATAGGGTCCTTGGAACTTCCAACCTATAGCCAGTTGGTCAGAAGCACAGATGTTAACGTGGCATTTTAACCTGGGTTGTGACTGGCATCTGAAGTGGAGGGTGGTCTTGTGGGACTGAGCCCTTTACCGGTGGAATCTGATGCTATCTCGGGTTGACAGATGGGTGGGGGGACGTCCCCACACCCGTTGGAATTGGTCTCAGAATCATTTCAATACCCTTCCTTCTAACAGGTATCTTTAAAATCCTTTCAACCAGAGCAGTGCAAAATGGTGTCCAAAGACTTTTCACACTTCCTAATCCTTAACTGTTGACATCAGAATTTCTCTCACTTCACACTCTATATTTTCACTATTCGCAGGTGCTTGTATATCTGCACTTTAGGTATTTCCTAATTGCTGGGTTTTATACACTATTTCACCTCCCTTAGTATTCACATTTGATCTGTGGTTTTCAAATTTGTTTCAAGCAACAAAAACCCCTATATTCAAAGGAAATCTTCCTTAGAGCACTAATACATGAAAGAGGTGAAAAGTGAGAGGAGGGGTTTGCTCTGATGGAAAGAAGTGGGAAAGAAAAGGAGCTAAGTGCAGTCAGCTCAGTTCCTCCCCACCCGCCATGTCCTGAATCACAGTTGTACTCCAGAATCTTTGTCAGATTCCCGAGATCTCTGGACCTCCAACTCACAAGAGACCAAGTCCCCTGGTAACTTAATCTAGTTTCTGGAATAGGACCTATTGCCCCAATTCAGGTGTTCCCTACAAAGTAACTAACTTCAAGTCATTAGACTTTATTGTGGCATAATCTAATCTCTGGCAACATAGAGAAGTAGTTGTCTCTGGGAAAGACAAGTGGGTAGCTAGGGGAGAAGATATCTTCTTTTAATTTTGAACCTTTTAATTTTGTACCATGTATTACCTCAGCGGGGTGGGGGGGAACCCTAACTTAAAAATAAACAAAAATTCAATAAAAGTAACTAGGCTTCCATGGATTACTGTACCTTGTTGTCCATAATTGTCCATTGGCCCTCGGCATTCTGCTTCAAAATACAGTGGTTTCGGGAAATCATCAGAGGGCAGATTTTTGATACCAACTGGTATGTGACACCAAATCCTCGCCCTACAGTCACCTAGGAAGACAACGACAATGTAAGAGACACAATCAGCCACCGTACTGAAAAGAGAGGTCCTTTACAATCTTGTCAACCAGGAGTATCCACAAGTCCTGACTTATGAAACCAGACTCCCATGAAACCCAGACAGCTCACTGGCCATCTCCTCCTTCAGCTGCCATGGGAGCCACTGGCTAGAGAAAGGTAAAAAGTTGTGACAAGAGACAGCTGAACATTAATCATGGACTGTCAGGGTTGGTAGGACTCTGAAAGGTCACCTGGTTCAGCCACTCATGGGATGGAGGAATTCCTTCTACACAACCCCATCAACTAGTCTTAAACACTGCCAAGAACTATAGCTTCTACATAAGACAGTCCTTCCAATTTTTTAATGGCTCTGACTTGGCATCTTTCTTCCTATAAATTCCATCCATCAGCCCAGGCTCTGCCCTGGGCACCACCAGAAAATCTCCAATCCCCCTTCACATGACAACTGTAAAGTGTCTACTGAATCTTCCCTTTTCTTGGCCCTACGTTCCCAGTTACTTCAACGTAACTCCACGGCATAGGTTTGAGTCTTTTTGCCATCCTAATAGGTCTGTGAAGAGACTCCTGGTTTATTTTTATTCCTGGATGCCACATTAAGAAAAATAAACCTAATTTTTATTACATAGTCAATGCAAGTATCACTTTCCTAGTTCTAGATTTTATCACTGGAGCATATAAATTGCATTAGCTTTCACAGCAGATCTATCATACTGCCAACGTATCCTTAGGCTTAGGAATGATTAAATTTCTTGGTCTAACCCTCCCCTAAGAATTTTTATGCTAAGTTATGTCTCTTCTGTCCTATACTTGACTAGTTGGTAAATTTGAATTCAAGGGCAGGACCTTACATTGATTCCTATTAAATTTCATCTTGTTAGTTCAGCCTATCATGAGCTTGTCAAGACCTTTCTGAATTTTTCATCTGCCATCAGACATACTCAATATCCCTTCTGCTTGGAGTCACCCACCAAATTGATATGATGCCCTCTGTACCTTCATTCAAGACAGATAAAAAGATTAAAACAGGTTGTAACCAAAGGCAAAGCTCTCAGGAAAGCCTAGTAAACATTCCACCACACAATCTAGGAACACCTTGAACCAGTTATAATTCAACCAAAAGATGGAAAAGTCCTTGTTTTCCATCTTATCCACAAGTACAGCATGAGAGCCTCTAGAAAAGGTTGCAAAGAAGTCCCAGTTCACATCTACCATATTTCCCTGAAAGACCAATCAAGTTCATAATAACCCTGTCAAGGAAGGAAATAAAATTCTTCTGGGATCCAGGTCGTAGAATTCCCTGCTTATTCTTCTTGGTGCACACGCCACCTCTTTAATGACCCATACCCCAACCTAACCTGGGAACATTAAGCCAAATAGTCTGTGGTTTTCTAAAAGCTGCACTTTTTGTTCCTGTTGAATTCTTTCAAAATCATGCCTGTCCTCCTGAGTCCCTCAAAGACCACCACGATGCTTTGTCCCAATCTATTCCTCCCCACAAACTCTCATCTCAGCAACTGACACTACCACCCAACCTACTGCTTAGCCCCAAACCCAGAAGCCATCTTTGATTCACTCTACATCCCTCATCCTCACATTCAAATCATCAGCAAAATCTACTGGCTGTTAATTCAAACATGCCCTAATCTATTCACTTCTCTCTCTCTCGGTGGCCACTACCTTAATCCAAACAGCACTGTTTCCTCCAGTTATGCTGTTTTTGCTCCTGTGCCAGCCCCCATTCTTCACACAGTAGCTGGGGTGGTAATGTAAAAACTTTAAACCAGATCTTTTCCCTTCTTAAAATTCTCTAATAATCCAAACCTCCTTTCACAGCCTTTAAGGCCCTCAATGTCCTAACCCCCTCTACCTTTTTAGTGTTATCTCACATTATGGTCAGAAACACTACCTGAGGGTACTTTCACCTGTCCCCTCTGATTAGAACATCCTTCTCTCATCCATTTGCACGGGCTCCTTATCTTTCAAGTTTCAGCTCCTCAGAGGCCTACCTTGATTACCTGATCTAAAGTTGCTGCCTGATCCCTCCCTGGCCATTGCATGCCTTCACATTATTAGCATGCACTTACCACATCCAAAATTATCCTGCTTGTTTCATTTATTTTTGTCTACTTTTATTTACTTTTCTAAATTTATATTTAGAATTTATATTTCATGAGCAGGGACCTTATCTGTCTTGTATACCACAGTACCCTGTACTCCTCAGAGCCTCTTTCTGCTCAGTAAATATCTGTGAATAAATGGAAGAATAAAGAGTTCTTGCTTATGAGTCCTCCCAGATTCCAGGAGATGGGCATTTTTTTAGGTCAGAAGTTGGAAAATGGGTTATTACCACTGGAAACTATGGAGCAGCAGCCAAGAACCTTATAATCTGACTTGTTCCCCTCTAAAATGTTGTGGTGATCACCTCCACCAAAACTCTGAATCTGAAGTTTTTCAACGCTTTGACAGTTTGCCAGACATTCCATTAATTATAGAAGTTCCTCTGAATTAATATACATACCCTTTAAAATTGGAACGTTTAAGGATTTATCTGTCATCCATATTCAGTAAGAATTTCCATTTAGGTAGCTTTATTTCTAATAAATAAAGTGTTAAATATTCCATTTTAATACCTGAGGGGAGACAGTCATTGCCATTATGGGTAGCCTGGAGAAAGTAATACAAAAAAGGGAGATGAGCTCCTTTCTCTGAAATCACCTCCTATGAACTCTGAATCCAGGAAAGGAAGGAAAAAACACTCTTTTTTTGTCTTTCCCTTCACTGTTTGGTCCTAGAATTGACCTTGATATATTGATAATTCATCCACACCATGGTTAGAGTCTGCATGAGCTTATTTGAATATCCCAGCACCATGCATAACATAAAACTAAATTCCCCATGGGAACTGAGTGCCAACAAACTGCCAACTCGTTGCTGGGGACTGTTTCCATTTACAACAGTTTTGCAAGCCTTTGAGCTTATTGACAGTATTGGTCTACAAGTTCATCTTGTCCTTTCCCACCTTCGCTAATGCTTCCCTCCTAGGCATGACTCCTACTGTTTCCCAAATGACCAACAACTCCTCTAGGACCATCCTTTTCCTTTTTCCAACCCTCTTAGGGCAAAGAGCTTCATGAAAACCAAATACAGGAGAAGAAAAGAGAAAAATGAAGACACTATGATTTCCCCCAAAGGCCTAAACACTTACAGGGCCTGGGAACTAGCTAATTTGCAATAAATCTCTATCTAATTTGTTTTTCTACCAAACTCTCTGGATTGGTTTAAGAAGTTTAAAGACACCCATTCAGGCAGACAATTTACTACAGTATTCCCTTCAATGAAATGAGAGAAACCTTGTTTTATTATTGTAGTTGAGAATCTGAGGGGTACTGGGAAGGCAAGAAACTGACTTTACTCTCATTATAACTAAGTAATATCAGCACACCTCCTAAAATCTTGTGCACACAGGCCTGTGCTATGGTTTGGGGACCATTATAATATAAGCAAGACTTCATCTCTTGGCTTTGACTCAGGCCTCTGTCCATACACACTGCAGGCTATGCTCCAACTACTTCCTAAGGTCCGACCTTGCAGACAGCCAGGCCTGGGAGGCCTCTCCTCCACACAGGTCCCAAGGCAAGCCAGTCTTCTTGCTATATCTTCACCATTCACTCTGGCTTATATGGCTCTCCCCTCATAGCAGTGGTCTCACACAAAATTATCTGATAGTTTAAAATATGTGTAGGAGTACTTTATAGTCCTCTTGTCCTTGCTGCAGGGGCTTTAACCTTTCTGCCTGCCCCCTCCCCAAGACTCTCAGTGCTACCAAGCTATTCAGAAGTAATGAATTAATCCACCATAACTGAATCTTAAAGAACAATTAACATGACCACTAAATTCGTTACAGGGTTGTGTGTGAGTGTGGTATATGTGCAGGGCTCAGATTAAGTGATGTATGTGAAAGCCCAGTCCTATACAAAATAAGGTATAGTTACTATTATTCAGTAACTATATATTATTTACTTCACTATATATTATTATATATTATATTATATATTATTACTTCATTTGTTAAACTTCCTAAAGGTATGCTTTTGGAAAGGGTCGTGCCGGGAAGGCCAATGCTCGAGCTGACAGAATGAATGCCTAATATGGACTTTTAGGCACTGATAACGTGGATAGAAGAGAGACTGGGGGCAGAGGTATCTTCCTCGTGTTCTTCAATCCACAGCATACAAGTAATCCTTTATAATCCCCAAATCTAGCAACATTTAAGGCTGGACCTGAATTCCTCCTCTGACTGTTCTTAGAATAGTACTAAATAAACCACATTTGGCACTTGATCATACAGTCTGCCTGGATGTTCTCAAACTGCTTCACTGCATAAAATCCTCTTTCCCCGTTCAAGCAATAAACTCTTTGAGAGCAAAAGTCATCATTATGTGTCCCTCTCATACTACAGCAAACAATGCAAGTACTCAGTAAATACCTGGGAGACTGAATTGAGACTATGTAACTTACAGGAAAAATCTAGTTAAACATACAAAATTATCAAAAGACTTCTTTATCCTTCACACAAATCATTTCCAAAACCAAAACGGTTCCCAATCACCACAAGCTGGTCCCTGATCCAGCCCTCCTTCCCAAGCTGATTGCACTCTCCCCCCACCTCTCTTCCATCACCCTCTCTAGAACCACCTCCCGAGTCCTCGCGCCCAACTGAAACCGTGCCTCACCTGTCCTCTTTAACTTCTTCTCTTTGCATTTATAACCGCATTAGAGAACATCATAAGCAGCTTCTGGAGAGAATTCTCGTATTTCTGTAGCCCTACCTCAACCCATCTAAGGGGGTGCCAGTCGGCAGTACCGAGACTCACAGGATAATTGTGGCCCATACCAAAGCGCCAATTTTCCTCAAGAGTCGGAAAGGAAAAGGGCATTTTTACGTAAAAGTCTGAGTATTTTAAGGGACACGACCTCAAACTCGCAATCTTTTTCAAAATAAACTTGAGAAAGTTCACGCTCTCAGCAGTCCTCCAAGGTTCCCCCCCCCGCCCCAGAACCCGGACGGTTCCGTGACTCTCGGAAGTTGGGGCAGCTCCGCCTGCCAGTTCCGCCGCCCCAGCAGGGAGCAGCCGGGTGCTCCGGGTGCGACCCCAATAGGTGCCGTGCCAGCCTCCCAACCCATCAACACAGTCGCCTCCTTCCCCCGCGAAACCCCAGCAGTCCTCACATCCTCTACGCCCGCCTCTCGCTCTGCCCCTGTACCAGGCTCCTTCCCGCAACCCTGACACCGGCCCCAGCTCGGCCCTCGGGCCTAGGCCGCTCTCCACAGGGCCATCTTTTCTCCCACACAGTAGTACCTCCCCCGGACACCGCCCACCTCAGACCCCCCCCAACCACTCGCACCAGACCCCTTTCTCCGTTCCCTCCCCCGCAGGGCCCACCCTTCACCGCTCTCTTCACTTCCTCTCCCACCTCCACTTTTCCATTCATCCCTCCCGCCGAGACGTCGGGCCTCCCTCCGGCCCGTTGAGCCTCCCTCCGGCCCGTGCCTGCTCCAACTCCCTTCCCTCACCTTAGGAAGACGCCCTCCCCCTCACCTCGTTTCCATCCTCCAGCAGCAGCCACTCGGCGTTCATCCCCATACGCCGCAAGCACCAGCTCCGGTCACCAGCGCGGCCTTCCGTGACCAGGGAGCCAGGATCCCCCATAGCCCACTCGGCCTTGGGTCGCAGTCAGCACAGAGCGAGACCCCGACCCGGGTTACCGCCGCCTCTCAGTTTCCTAGCGGGAGCCATACCTACACTACAGACAGAAGCAATCGCTAAGCATTCGCGATCTAGGCGAAAGCTCGCTTGGGCTCCGCCCCCAGCCCGCCAAAGGCCGGCAAGCCGGAGTCACTGCGCCTGCGCGAGAGGAAGGCTCTCGGGACCCTGTAAACCAGGTGAGGGCGGTCTAGCCCCAGGGACGGCACTTGTTGCCCGACGCGCCCTGATGCTCCCGACACGCCTCTCTCACCCTTTATAGCGCCCCCACCCCAGTTCTAGCCTCCCCACACTGGAGCCTCTTCTCGCTTTTCCTCTCTCTTTTTAAAAATTTTGCTTTGTAATGATTTCCATGTTATTTAAAATTATAAACAACTTTTAAACAACTTTTAACTTATGATAAATTTAAAATCTGTTAAACCTGTTTCTAAACAGCACCTCTCTTGCACGATCTTCTTTTACTACCGCATTTTTTAAAACTCAGACTGAAAAAAAATTAAAAAAAAAAAAGAATTCCCTGGCTGTCCAGTGGTTCGGACAGTGCGCTTTTGTTGCCTGCGCAGGATTCCATCCCTGGTGGGGGAACTAAGATCCAGCAAGCTGAAAGCCGTAAGGCGCGGCCAAAAAAAAAAAAATATATATATATATATATAAAAAACAAAAAAAACAAAAAAAAAAAACTTAGACTGTACTAGGCAAGTCTATCCAGGCAGAAAGCACAGTTACCTGCTGCTAGGTGTGGAAACCAGGGGGTTGAATGCAATGGACTTGGAATTTTCGGAGGTGATAGAAATGTTCTAAAACTGAATTGTGGTATACACGGGCACATAATATTGTACATCAACTGTAGTGAATTAAAATAAATAAATAGGGCTTCCCTGGTGGTGCAGTGGTTAAGAATCCGCCTGCCAATGCAGGGGACACGGGCTCGAGCCCTGGTCCGGGAAGATCCCACATGCCATGGAACAACTAAACCTGTGCACCACAACTACTGATCTCTAGAGCCTGTGAGCCACAACTACTGAAGCCGACGCACCTAGAGCCCGTGCTCCGCAACAAGAGAAGCCACCCAATTGAGAAGCCCGTGCACCACAATGAAGAGTAGCCCCTGCTCGCTGCAACTAGAGAAAGCCCATGCGCAGCAATGAAGAACCAATGCAGCCAAGATAAATAAATAAATAAAATATTTTTAAAAATAAGTGAAAATGAAACTAGATTGTGGTGATGATTGCACAACTGTATAAATTTACTAAAAAGTCCTTGAAGCATACACTTCCAATGGATGAATTTTTAAAAATTTTATTGACGTATAGTTGATTTACAATGTTGTGTTAATTTCTGCTGTAGAGCAAAGTGACTCAGTTATACATATATATATTCTTTTCAAAAAAATATTTATTGACTTATTTAATTATTTGCGCCCACTTTTAGTTGCGGCATGCGGGATCTTCGTTGCCGCATGCAGGATCTAGCTCCCTGACCACGAATCCAACTTGGGCCACCTGCATTGGGAGCACTGTCTTAACCACTGGACCACCAGGGAAGTCCCTATATGTTCTTTTTCATATTCTTTTCCATTATGGTTTATCACAAGATGTTAAATATAGTTCCCAGGGCTATACTGTAGGACCGTGTTGTTTATTTTATACATAGTAGAGTGTATATGTGAATCCCAAACTCCTAATTTATCCCTCTCCCCCCCTTCCCCTTTGGTAACCATAAGTTTGTTTTCTAAGCCTGTGAGTCTGTTTCTGTTTTTGTTTTTTTGTTTTTTGGGGTTTTTTTTTGCGGTACGCGGGCCTCTCACTGTTGTGGCCTCTCCCATTGCGGAGCACAGGCTCCGGACACGCAGGCTCAGCAGCCATGGCTCACAGGCCCAGCCGCTCCGCGGCATGTGGGATCTTCCCGGACCGGGGCACGAAGCCGTGTCCCCTGCATCGGCAGGCGGACTCTCAACCACTGCGCCACCAGGGAAGCCCCAGTGGCTAGATCTTGGTTTCTAATACCATTTTCCAATAAAAGGAAGCAGGGCTCCTTGGAGAAATGGCTCATACCAGGTCTAGAAAGTAAGGAAGTGCTCAGTAAAACACAATGATGGGAGTATGCCAAAGGGACAATGTAGACAATTGAAAGAGCTCTTAACAGCCAAAGTAGGTACAATTTGAGTAACAAAAAAAGTGGTATTGGATTATAGCACAAAGTATAAAATAATCATCCATGAGTTCATACTGATGATGTAATAAATGACTTGGTAAATAAATGGGGACGAAGAGACAAATTTCCCATGCAGAAGAATTCCAAATAATTTCTGTGGTTACCATGCCCTTAAGGAAGTGGAGCGTAACTAGGCCCGTGAGCCATGGCCGCTAAGCCTGCGCCTCCAGAGCGCCGGAGCCTGTGCTCTGCAACGGGAGAGGCCACAACACTGAGAGGCCCGCATACTGCAAAAAAAATAAAAAGATCTAGCCACTGGGTGTGCTCATCGCTACTGGGATGTTACTGGTTCCCTCAACAGGCAGAGCAGTGAATACATGTGTGAATACTAACCCCTTTATATCCATACATTTATGAATATTTATGTAGGTATGCACGCATGTATATTGTATGTCTGTATGTAATAACGTGTATATACACAAACATATATACATAAACATACATATATATCTCCACCTGTAAACTAAACATGTGCATACTGATGTCTTACAACTCTAATGCATTATTGCTGGATCATTCTTGCTTACCTGTGACCTACCACCACTCCAAAAGTGAGAAACCTGGCTCCCACCATCTGCCATCCATTTACTTAATCATCATTTCCAGTATACATGTATAGTGGTTATAGTATTGTTAACCCATACACCCATGGAAAACAACTTTATCAGTTAGAGTACACAACTTATACACAGGCCTTTAGTCATATAGATTATTTCCAGACTTACTTAGGTCAGCACCCTTTTTCCCCACCCCCTTCAAAGAGATTGTTTCATACAGTTATATTCTTTTGCCACCATCTGCATTCTATCTGAAATCCCCTGACTTCCTAAATGATTTTTAAAAATTATATACATTAAGGTTCATTCCTTTGAATGTAAAGTTCTATGGGTTTGGGCAAATGCATAATGTCATGCACAGTATCACAGAGAATAGTTTCATCACCCTGAACAAATGCCCCATTCTTTACCTATTCAACCCTCCCCCACACCTGCACCTTGCTTGTTTTATTTAACAATATATCATGGACATCACTCCATAGCAGTATAAACATATAGTCCTCCTTCCTCTTTTCGATGTGTATTACTCCATTGTGCTGATGTACCGTTGTTTATTGAACCAGTCCCTTATTGATATATGGTTGTGTTCTTTTCAGTCTTTCGAGATCACAAATAGCCCTGCAATGAATTAGTAGGTACAACTTTTTAGTAACTATTACAAAATTTTTTTATATTATCTTACTTGATTCTCACACCATCCTGCATCCATTTACCTGTGAGGAACCTGAGACTACTGAGTTGCCCAAGGTCTCATTACCATGAGCTTCTTGAAGGTTATGTCTTGTTTTCCATTGCATTCCTGGCATTTTTATTGAATGAATGAATGAAACTCTATAGTAAATGGCAGCACAGGGAACTGAAGCCAGGGCTGGAGACCGGATCTTTCTAGCCCCAAAGTTGCATTCATTACTGTCTGGCAGTGGTCTCTAAGGTGGAATGGCCGTATCCCAGGGAGTATACAAGGTGGCCCATTTGCTTGTGGAAAGAATATATCAGGATATCTAATTAGGATTTTATCCTGTTCTTTTAAAAATGTCCAGTTTTGTGAATATTTTTACTTACATAAAAGAACATAGAGAATATGTATAGACTTTTTATGAATAAATAAATATTCATATATCAGGCTGTATGCTCAGACTTTATTTTGACGCCAAGAGTGCATGATGAAAACAGTTTGGAGTTACTGCCTTCTAAGATTTGGGGATTTTATTAACTCCACCTCCCCTATATCTTCCCTTATAACAGTGATTCCCAACCAGGGGTGATTTTTGAGCCCCAGAGGACATTTGGCAAAGTCTGGGGACATTTTTGATTGTCATGACAGGGACAGGTATGCTACTGGCATTTAGTGAGTAAAAGCCAGGGATGTTGCAAAACATCCTACAAATCACAAGACAGCCCGCACAGCGAGAATTATCCAGTCCCAAATGTCAGTAGTGGTAAGGTTGAGAAATTTTGCCTTACACCCATCTCAAGAGGGAAAAATGGAGGCGCAAGAAAGAGCAGGATGCAGAAAAGGAAGTAGGTTGTTATCTATATCTGTAGATCTAACATCTGCCTCATTACATATGCCCAATTAATGTTAATTGAAAAGAGCCAAGGAGTTGGCAAAGGAGAGGCTTGGGGAATGGGAAAGGAAAATGGCAAGCAGAAAAGGAAGAACAGGGCAGGAAGAAGAAAGGGAAAAGGAGAAGAACAATATGGGGCAAGTGCAGCAGATGGTTTTCCAAGATGATTGCAACAAGATCGCCCATGCCACATGCTCTCACAGTGTGACACTGACATTCCTCACACTGCAAGATGGCATCTGTATTTCCTTCCCTTGAATCTGGGTGTGTATATGACTCCAGCAGAAGTGATGCTGTGCCATAAAAGGTGATACAGCTTCCACATGGCTTTTTTGCGATGCTCTTAGAGCCCAGTCAACCATGATGAAGTGGAGAGGTCACATGAAGAGGCCACGTGTACATGTTCTGGCCAATAGTCTGAGGTCCCAAATAACATGGCAGACTTATGAATGGAGGTACCCCTAGAGGATACCAGCCTTTGAGTTATTCTGCTGAGGCCCCAGACATCGTGGAGTAGATCTAAACCATTCCTGCTGCGCCCCATTTGAGTTCCTTACCCATACAGTTTGTGACCATAATACAATGGTTATGTTAAGCCATTTGGTTTGAGGATGGTTTGTTACACAGCGATTAAGAACTGGAACAGGAAGGGTGTGTGGGGGGGGACCCTTGGAGAGTTGTTGTCTGCTTTATATACTAGTTAGGGTAGTGCTAGCTGCTGTAACATACAAACACCAAATTTCAGTGACTTAACACAATAGAAGTTTATTTCTTACTCACATAATTATTCAGAGCAGTGTTCCTGGTTGGTGGACAGCCTTCCATCAAGTCACTCAGGAACTCCAACTACGATCATTCTGTGGCTTCTCTATTCCCCAGGGCTTGGAGTCCTCTGCATCCAGAAAGCAAAACAGGGGATGAGAGAATGGAGAAGGCACACCTTCTTCTTAACTGTCTTGTCTCAAAAGTGATATATATTTTATTGGAGAGAACTAGTCACACGACACCACCTAGATCCAAGGAAGTTTGGGAAATGTAGTCCCCGGTTAATCAGCCAATTCCCAGAAACAGTTTTGTACTATGGAAAGGGGAGCATGGATTTTGGTAGATAGCTGTCTCTGCAGACTTTAGAACTGAAGTTAATGAATTAAAATGATGATCATGACAAAGCTTTCTCCCATTTCCTTTCTTTTCATCTCCCTAGAATAGAGGTGGCATAAAGGGATGGAGTACAAGTGATCACATTTTGCTCACTCTGTGGCTTTTGTGGGACCAGCTCTTACTCAATTCAGTGGTAAACCAGAGGCTACTGCAGCATGGTAGTGAGGTGTGTGGAGTTGGAGCTAAGTTGCCTGGGTTCAAATCCCAGCTCTGCTACTTATGAGATCATAAGCAAATTACTTGACCTCTCCAAGCCTGTTTCCCCACTTATAAGATAAGGGTAATGATAAGGATAGCATTTAACTTATAGGATTGTTGTGAAAATTGATTTGGTTAATTCCTGGAAGATAGTTATGCTTGGTACATAGTGAGTACCCAATAATTGCTAGCTACTGTTGAAGAATGGAGTGTCAGCTTCTGCAGAAGCTACCTCCTGCAGGTATAAACTCTATCTCCCTATGCCTCTTCTATGCTCCCTTGTCCAGGCATGAAAACAAGGTGTTTTCTTCTCTTTAAATTGGTGAAGTTATGAAGTAGAAATCCCTTCAATCAATTTTAAACTTTTATTACCCATCTCCAAGCAAGATGGGTTTTTAAAATGTCTAAACGAGAGAGCTCCCTCTGTGAGCAAGGGTTGATTCAATCTGGGGCACATGTCTAACAATTGATTTGAAACATGGTTCCTCTTTGTGAGGTACAGTAAAGGTGAGGTGGGACTTTTTCATTGTGTTTTTTTGAAAGATAGAGCAGAGAAGAAAGGGGTCTTGATGTAGCATCTCAGGTGAGGTCCTGTGTTTCTCCTTAAGTACTCTCTAACCTTGAGATCACAGGCCAGTTTTTCAATAGACTGCTACGATTGGGGGTGGGGTGGGCAGTGAGTGCACAGATGGGTCTCTTAGACTTGGAGGAATTCAGGGTAACTGAAGGGAGGTAAAATCCCAGAAGGGGTGATCCAGCCTTTGCGTCTGGGGGTGGGGGTCAGAGGTGGAGAGTTGAGGCTGACGCTCCACATTCTTGTTCATTCTACCCTCTTTCTTACTCATTTATCCTCCCACCTTCCCTCCTCTGCCCATCTCCAAAATGGAAGACTCTATGCTGAAAGAATCAAGGAAAGATGTCTTTTATTTTTGAAAGAGAACTGTTTTAGAAAACAGGAAGTAGGTGAGGAGGAAAAAAGGGACCAACTGCTTTGAACAGCTTGTTTATTAAGTGCTATTTTATGTAAACATACGGTTTCAAGTATAGAGTCGTAAGATATTTCTGATACCTTTATTATATTTTGGAAGTACTTATAAGTCATCGAATTTATTATATTCTGGAGTTATCTGTAATCAGTAATTAAGGTGGATGATTTGGAGGTACTTGAAATAGTACTGTAGGAAACTACCTTCTTCCTTTTTTGTTGGGGCCCTGGCAAAGATGTTCTTAAACATCTTTATTAGAGTATAATTGCTTTACAATGGTGTGTTAGTTTCTGCTTTATAACAAAGTGAATCAGTTATACATATACATATGTTCCCATATCTCTTCCCTCTTGCGTCTCCCTCCCTTCCACCCTCCTTATCCCACCCCTCTAGGTGGTCACAAACCACCAAGCTGATCTCCCTGTGCTATGCGGCTGCACCTGGCTGTTTCTTTAAGCATCTATATCCTTTAACTTGCCAAGGATCAGTATCCGGTTTAAATATTTATTACCCATCTGATTTTATTAAAGGGGGTGCGGGGTGAGGCGGTAGGCAAGAGGGAGGGAAAGAAGGCCGTGGGAATCAGGTATCAATAATTACTGCCTTGTTTTCCTCTCATTGCAGAGTTGGCTTCAGACTATTTATTTTGCAAGTAATACATCGTACCAAGCACCTAATATAAAATCAGGCTTGGGGTGACTTACAGTTGGATCATATCACTCTGAATTGGCTACTTTGGGACTACAAAAATCACAAAGATCCCTAACTCAATTCACTTTCATCCGGGGTTGGGGAAAGGGGAGAGAGTGGGGCTATTTCTCATTTGGAGAACCTTGAGATCTACAATCCAAGGTAATAATGCAATTTTCATCACATTTTTTATGACTCATAAATTCATTGCACTATCAGCTTTAGTATTTATTATTCAGGACTTGTTGAAATGTGCTTACATTTTTTACAGCTAGTAGAAGCCTTCTCTCTCTCACTTCTGTAGTAATGTTTGGAGCTGTGTTTTTCAAACTCAGGTTAACGGTAAAGAGTCTTGACCAGCATTTTTGAAAAATGGAATACAATAGAACAGGTCAGAGGCCGTCACGCATAGGGAGGCTGGGAACTGTTTGTGAGAAGTTGTTCATATTTGTGTGTGTGTCTGTACTGGGCCTCAGTGTAAAATGTGTGTTTTTACCGTAGGTTGTGATCAAAACGTTTGAAGGGTTTTTGGTTCCGGACAAGATGAAATAAGCCCATTGCAGTCTCTCTGCCAACAGTTACAACTAAATATTCTCGACAAAATACAACTACCTGAGAACTCTGCAAAGTAAACAAGCAGGTAAATTGGGGAGCTTGGAGAAGCTATCTGTATTGGGTGAGTTTCTCAAATTTTTTTCCTTTTTTTCCTCTCAGCTTTGACCGGATAGTAGGCCCCAGTGGGGAGCTTCACAGTAGCAAAGTCAGCAAAAACTGAGAGAAACCTAAAAGAAAACAACTCTTGTTTCTTCTACTCTACTCATAACTCCACTTCTGACACCAAAAGTGTGGGGGTTTTTTCCACACCAACCAATTCTCTTAACTCTTCAGACACCAACTGTGTGTCCTACAGCTCAATTCTGACGTTAACTACCTGGAGTTAGTGCAGACCTCAAAGGTTAAGGGCGGGCTTCCCTGGTGGTGCAGTGGTTAAGAACCTGCCTGCTAATGCAGGGGACGCGGGTTTGAGCCCTGGTCCAGGAAGATCCCACATGCCGCGGAGCAACTCAGCCCGCGTGCCGCAACTACTGAAGCCCGCGCACCGCAGCTACTGAAGCCCGCGCGCCTAGAGCCTGTGCTCTGCAACAAGAGAAGCCACCGCAATGAGAAGCCAGTGCACCGCAACAAAGAGTAACCACTGATCTCCAAAACTAGAGAAAGCTCCGTGCACAGCAATGAAGACCCAACGCAGCCAAAAATAAATAAAATTTATTAAAAAAAAAAAAAAGGTTAAGGGCTCAGTCCTACAAGATTGCCCGTTTCAGATGCCAGTCACAAGTCCCAGGTTGTCACCTATATTCTGACCAACTAGCTACAAATTGGGGGTTCCCATAACCTACCTCTTCCTCAGGTTCGATAATTTGTGATATCAGCTCACAGAACTCAAGGAAACACTTACTTAGATTTACCAGTTTATTATAAAGGAAGATGAAGAGGTACATTAGGGGAGGTCTGGAAGGGTCCCTGTGAAGTTGGGGAGCACCACTTTCCTGGCACATGGATGTGTTCACCAACTGGAATCTCTCTGAATCTCTTCGGTAAGGGTTTTTTATGAAGGCTTCATCATGTAGGCATAATTGATTATTAATTCAATCCCCAACCTTCCTCCCCTCCCCAGAGGATGGGAGGTGGGGCTGAAAATTCAAAGCTTCTAATCATGGCTTGGTCTTTCTGGTGACCAGCCCCCCCATCCTGAAGCCACCCAGGAGCCCACCAAGAGTCACCTCATTAGAACAAAAGATGCTCCTACCACTCAGGAAATTCCAAGGGACTTAGGAGATCTGTGTCAGAAACCGGCGGGGGGTGGGGGGTGGGGGCGGGAAAAGACCAGATGCTAGAAAAAAAGATACTCCTAACACCCCTATCCCTCAAAAAATTACAAGGGTTTTAGGAGCTCTGTGTCGGGAACTGGAGACAGAGACCAAATATATATTTCTTATTATGTCACAAACCCCATCTCTCTGACCAGAGGACTTGGGAAAAGGGTTCTTCCAAGTCAGAATTCTCATTAAAAATGTTTTCTCTCTCTCCCAGACCTGTCCCAAGGGTGGCCCGCAATTGTGGGGCAGTGGTGGTAGCAGTAAAGGCAGCTAAAATTTCAAGAGAAACACTGTCATTCTGGTTAATTGACTAGGAAATGGAGCCCTGGTGAACCAGAGAGCATAGGGAGAATCCCACAGAGGAGCCAGCTAGAAAGGGAATCCCCTAATTCTGTGCATGAACTAGCACAAGTTTTACAAACCCTAAGCAGCATAGCAAAGCCTCTGAAAAACTGAAGTGACATCAGAACTACAGCTCATAGAAGATGAGACAGAACTTGCAGTTTGAACCTAACTGGATTGCCTGATAAAACAGAACAAAATCAACGCTCTCTACAGCAGGGGTCAGCAAACTTTTTCCATAAGGGAACAGATATCACATAGTTCGGCTTTGTGGGCCATACAGTCTATCACAACTATTCAACTCTGCTGTTGTAATGCCAAAGCAACCATAGACAACATGTAAACAAACAGGCAGGGCTGTGTTCCAACAAAACTTTACTTATAAAAACAGGAGGGAATTCCCTGGCAGTCCAGTGGTTAGGACTCTGTGCTTTCACTGCCGAGGGCCTGGGTTCAATCCCTGATCGGGGAACTAAGATCCTGCAAGCCATGCAGTGTGGCTAAAACAAAACAAAACAAAACAAAACAACAGGAAGAGAGCTGGATTTCAATAAGACCCAGAGTCTCACACACAGTATTCAAAATGTCCAGGATACAATCCAAAATTGCTCAACATAGAAGACTTAGGAAATGTTAGAACCGAAAACCACAATATCCGAAATTAAAATTCACTGTATGGGTTTAATAGCAGAATGGAGATGACAGAAAAGGAGTCAATGAACTTGAAGATAGATGAAGATAGATCTGAAGAACAGAAAGAAGAAAAAAAGATTAAACAAACAAATGAACAAGAGTCTTAGAGACTGTGGGTCCAACATTCCTATAAGCAGAGTCTCACAGGAGGAGTAAGAGATTGGTGCAGGAAAAAAAACAAATTTGAAGACATAGCTGAAAGATTCTCAATTTTGGTGAAAGACATAAAATTACAGATTCAAGAAATTCAGTGAACCCCAAACAGGATAAATGCCAAAACAAACCAACCTTCCAAAAACCAAAGAAACAAAACAACCTACACTCAGACGCATAAACCCAAAGAAAAAGAAAAAAAAGTCTTAAAAGGACTCTGAGAAACAATATGGTGGTTCCTCAGAAAATTAAAAATAGAATTACCATATGATCTGGCAATTCTGCTTCTGGGTATATACCCCAAAGAACTGAAAGCAGGGTCTCAGAGAGATATTTATATACTCATGCTCATAGCAGAATGTTCACGATAGCCAAAAAATGGAAGCAAGCCAACTGACAGATGAATGGGAAAACAAAATATGGTATATACATACAATGCACTACTTAGCCTTAAAAAAGAAAGTCTGACATATGCTACAACATAGATGAACCTTGAGGACATTATGCTAAGTGAAATAAGCCAGTCACAGAAAGACAAATACTGTGTGATTCCACTTATATGAGGCACCTCGAGTGGCAAATTCATAGAGACAGAAACTATAAGAGAATGGTGGTTGCTAGGGGCTGGGGGGAGGGGAAAATACGGAGCTATTAATGGGTACAGAATTTCAGTTTTGCAAGATGAAAAGAGTTCTCGAGATGGATGGTGGTGATGGCTGTACAACAATGTGAATGTACTTAACACTACTGAACTGTCCTCTCAAAAACGATTAAGATGGCAAATTTTATATATAAAATGTGCAGCTTGCAGGATCTTAGTTCCCCGACCAGGGAATGAACCTGGGCCCTGGCAGTGAAAGCACCGAGTCCTAACCACTAGACTGCCAGGTCACCCTTCCAAAAATGCTCAAGATGGCAAATTTTATATTATGTACATGTACATATTGTTACAGTTTTTTTTTAAAAGCAGTCTGATAAAAATGATTAATTAGATATAGAACAATGATTTCAATGGCTGTGGATTTCTCATTAGAAACTGTGGAAGCAAGAAGACAGTGGGACATCTTTAAAACGCTGAAAGAAAATAACTATATCCAGAGAGAATAAATTCAGGAATGAAGGCAAAATGAAGACAATTCTCAGATGAAGGAAAACTAAGAGAATTAATTAGCATACTTGCTCTAAGAGAAGTGCTCAAGGAAGTTTTTCAGGCTGAAGGGAAATAATAGCAGAGGGAAACTTGGAACTTAAGGAATTAAGGAAGAACATACATTGTAAGTATCTCCTCTTAAGTTCTTTAAATTATGTATAACTATTGAGAGCAAAAATTGTAACAGTGTCTGGTAAGGTTTTCAATGTACCTTGACATAATTTATACAACAACTACAGTATAACATAAAAGGGGGAGGGTAAAAGGATCTATATAGTTGTGAGGCATCTACATTTTACTTGAAGTGATAAAATATTAACTGCAAGTAGTTAGATATGTATATTATAATCCTGAGAGCAACCTCTTAAAAAGAATAGAGATATAACCAAAAGTCAATAGATATATTAAAATGAAATACTAAAATATTTTCAAATAATCCAAAAAGTGGCAGGAAAGGGGACAGACAGGAACAGAAAACAAATAAAATGGTAACCTAAATCGAACCATATCCATATCATTCATAAAAAGTCTATTTTTTAATTTTTTTGGCCACACTGTGTGGCATGCAGGACCTTAAGTTCCCCAACCGGGGATGGAACCTGTGCCCCCTGCAGTGGAAGTGCAGAGTCCTAACCACTGGACTGCCAGGGAATTCCCTGTAAATGGTCTAAATGCAAAAATCAAAAAAAAAGAGAGATTATCAGACTGGATCGGAGAGAATAAGACCCAACTATATCCTGTCTTAAGAATCCCACATTAGATATAAAGACATAGGTTAAAGGGATGGAGAAAAATTTTGGAGACCA
This sequence comes from Phocoena phocoena, assembly GCF_963924675.1. Taxonomy (NCBI): domain Eukaryota; kingdom Metazoa; phylum Chordata; class Mammalia; order Artiodactyla; family Phocoenidae; genus Phocoena; species Phocoena phocoena. Next base: position 67,975,967 of record NC_089228.1, on the reverse strand, counting down.
GTGGCTTGAAGAGAAGGTCTGGGTTTTCCTCTCTCGGATAGCTGGGTGGGGTAGGACAGGTGTGTTTCGGTCACTACAGAGACAAGTGTGGTATCCCAACAGCAAAAGCAGTGAGTCCCCCGAGTCTGGCTCCCAGACTCCCCACCTCAGCTATCAGTTCAAGCAGGGACTTTCACATTCATCACCCAGAAGCCACAGTTCACAAACCACCTGCCGAATCAAACTCAACAGGGATTCTCCTTGCTTCCAATAATTCTAACTCAGCTTTTGCCAAAATAAGGGCATGCTCTGATCAGCTGTAGCTGTGGCTATCCTGGCAAGCTGGCACAGGCTCCAAAGAGTCTGGTCTTGTACAATGTGCTTTATGTTCTCTGATCCTCTGTGAATCTCATCTTTTCCATCGTGAGTCTAATAAATCAAAAGTGTCTCCAACTGGTAAGGGAATATTGGAAGTCCTGAGGAGACGAATGAAGAGCTCAGTTACTGGGCCTTAGGCTCTGACTCCAATCCTTGAAGCTTTACAAAGCTGTTTGACATGGAAAGTCCAATCCAAGACAAGCCAAAAGCTTAAAATGAGATTCATGCCTCTAGGAGCAAATGCGGTCACTATTCGAAGAATCTGTGCCACTGTCCCCTCACAGATGAATAAAAACAGAGGTAAGGCCTACTTAAGTAGAACCGTGGAGGTTTTGATCGCAGAAAGAATAGATAAACTACAGGTCAAAGTATGCCAGGATTAGTTTGAAAGTTTTCACCAATTTCCTAATCATGATCAAACATATTTCAGAAAATGATTAACTTCCTACATAAATGAAAAACAGAATTTTTGAATGAAGGCTAGTCCAGGTCAGTTATTTTCTCTACCAGCCTCAGGAACAATTAATGGTCTTGATCCAAATAATACCAAGTAGAAATACTGTCCATGTTTTCTTTCGTTTTGTTAATTTTTATTTATTTATTTATTTATTGGCTGCATTGGGTCTTCATTGCTGCGCACGGGCTTTCTCTAGTTGCGGTGAGCGGGGGCTGCTCTTCGTTGCGGTGTGTGGGCTTCTCATTGCTATGGCTTCTCTTGTTGCAAAGCACGACCTCTAGGAGCAGAGGCTCAGTAGTCGCGGCCCATGGGCTTAGCTACTCTGCGGCATGTGGGATCTTCCCGGACCAGGGCTCGAACCCGTGTCCCCTGCATTGGCAGGTGGATTCTTAACCACTGTGCCACCCGGGAAGTCCCGACTGTCCATGTTTTATGAAAAAGGTTAAATTCTAAGGTTAATCGTGAACAATCACTTGAATTTCAGTCAGATCTACCCCCCACCCCCATATGCTTATGGGAAAGTCTGGTCTCCATTTTCAACTTATTTTCCTAAGTTCTTATTGTACAGATTGCTACCTGAATCCTAGTATCTGTTCTCCCCTTCCTCCATGGTATAGAATCCTGATTCTGAGCCAGGCAAATGGTGGCCTGGAATAGACTAATCCCCCAACCTGCCTTGCAACTAGGTGTGACCTACCATGGGACTAAGTCCTAGCCTGTGAGTTGTAAGAGGAGATATTATGGAGCAGCCTTCAGGAAACTTCTATAGAACACTGCTCACACATTTCCTGCACTCTTTTCTGTCTCCTTTCTTTAATCCATCTAGTTGCTTGGAAAGTGGATGTAGTAGCTGGAGTGCTAGCTGCCACCTTGACCATGAAGACCTGGAGGAGTCCAGGTTCCTAAAGACGTTGTGAAACAGACTTATCACACCAGCCCTGGGTTGCCTACTTTTGGACTTTCATGTTAGGGAGAAGTAAATTCCCATGTTGTGTAAACCCTGCTGTTATTTTTGGTTTGTGTTACATGTAGCTGAATCTAATCCTAATATAGTTCCTAATGACTGAAACCAAGAAACACTCTCCAGGGATTCCCAGGAAGACGTTCTAGGTGGAGAAACCACCATTCCAATCTGTTCTTTGTAGAAGAAAAGTGCGGTCAACTGCCTTTCTTGAGACATTTCACAGTAAGGTTACCAAGAGAAAAACCAACCAACCAACGAAACAAAAACACAAACAAACAAAAACAACCAACAACCCCAAAACCAAAACCTTAATGAAAACCCTAAATGGAGAGCCAGTCTTTGAAAACATTTTAGTTCTGCATGATTTGGTGGGAAAAACACAGTGCAGGTAAGCTGGAAGGCCTGTCCTCTTAGTTCTCATTCTGATGTCCCTTCCTTGGCCTTGGGTTGGGTTTTCCTCTGTGAACAGTGAGGGCTGTTGAACTAGGTATCTCTAGGCTTTCATACAGCACTGAAATTCTAGTCCATTTTCTAACTTCCATTACATTATATACTCCTTTTTGGATAAATTAAATAATCCTCAAGTGTTTTTCACAGTGCTTGGCACACGGCAAGGCGCCCTATAAACGTCAGCTAGGAGGGACCATGTTACTCATTGTTGTAGTTTCCACAGTGTCCCGCACAGAGGATGTGCTCAGCAAGTGTCTGCTGCATCCTCCGAGGCTGCCTTATCTTCTGTTGGTCCCCTGCCTGCCCTACAGAAAGCTTCTCCCCCGTACTTACTGGCGTCAGCACGAAGAACCTGAGAAAAGGAGACGTTAGGTTCCAGGTTACACAAATCCATGGCAGAAAAATCAGCAGTGGAGGAGGAAATACACTGTTTATTTACAATTCTTTCACTTTATCCACAATTTCCCATACAAACATAAAAACTAAAAAAATAAAACCACCACTTGGGAACACAAGTGTCTTTCTTTAATTAGTCCGTCGAGGGAGGGTCACAGCCCTCTCACTCTGTGAAGGAGACTACTGAGGCACACTGAAGGGGAAAAGGAAAGGGCTAGAAAGAATGCCTGAGAAACAGCTCCCGATGAGAAATGTAAAATGCCAGTGTGGTGGGCTTCACTGGCAGGCTCAGGGCCTTACCCACAGGGGAAAACTGCCTGGCTTTCCAAGAGGGTGCCGGCTGTCTGCCACCTCTTCACTACCAAACACCCAACATCCAACACAGGTCACACATCTCATGAGCTCTGTGGGGTGTGATGGTGACAGTGGGGGACACCGAACACCTCTCTCTGGGAAGAGCCCAAAACCCCAGGGACACACAGGAACCCCTCTCCTTGGCACTGACAGTCAGTCACAGCTTCTGTCTTGAATACAATGCTGACTTAAAAATGTAAAAACAAAAGCCCTCCCCAGCTTCCAGGGGAAAGGCAGGGGCTAAAACATGCAGAAGGGCTTCTGCCTCTGTAGTCCTCTCTCTGGGAGGCTGCTAGGGGAGAAGGGTGGGGAGCTCTGACCGCTGAAGACGTGTAAGGAGCACGGCAGATGCTCCACAAAGGCCTGGGGCAGGGATTGAGGGGTGGGGGGCAGGGAGAGAAAACTCTGAGACACTGATGCTTGGGTTGGCTGCCACCCGGTCTTCAAAGCAGCTCCATCTGCTTGGCTGTGCTCACTCTAGCAGACTCCCATTCACTTCCCTCACAGGAGGGCACCCAGAAACCAACCTGGAGGTGCTGAAGCCACCTGCCTGGCAACTTCATTTGTGCTAGTGACCTAGATTGCTTTCACATGTTGATGCACATTATAAATATAAAATCATATCTGCTACAAAGAAGACATATATTTATACATCTTTACCCATATACATAATAACACAATTTACACATAGTATCTTGGAGTGGGTCATCATGGAAAAAGGGTCTGGAGAGGTAAAAAGCCCCTTCTCCCTCCCCCGCCCTGATCCTTCTCAAGGGATGCTTGTGTATGTGGTCACTGGGGCCCTTCCCAGCTGGTTGCAATGGGGATAGTCTGGACACAGACATTCAGACGTGTAACTAAATGCTGATGGGTGTGTATACCCACATACACACACAGACGCAGGCACACATACAGATGTCTGGTGAGAAAAGGAAAAATGAAATTCCTAGCCCTTGGGTGTAGGCCTCTTCCCAGACTTATAAGCATCAGTGCCTCCTCCATCTGAGAACAATGGTCTTAAAAAGCTGCCCCTCACTGGCTCAGACTTGGGCAGAAGGGAAAAGGCTAGGAATTGGGGGTAGAGGGGAGGGGCCAGGAGTCTTTTGAAAACATAAGGCGTTTTTGACCTGTGAGCAAATCAAACTATGTCACAAAAAAGCAACAGTATCAGTTGGAGCTGGGAGGCAAGAGACCGCCAGTCCATGTAGGGCAATGTGACTGGAGACCCTGAGCCTTCCCCTTCTTCTGTCCAGTTTCTTTTAAAGGGGCAGACAACCCTGTACCTCCTTTTCTGTCCTCTCCCAGAGCTGGGCCCATCCACATGTCATGGAATACTGATAGTGGTCCAGGAGAGCCATCTGGAGACATGGAGTGGTGGACAGGCACGCCAAAAAGTTAAGACCTGGGTGGCGGATGTGAGCTTTTTACAGCAGGAGTGGTTCCTGGCCGGGGTCCACGGCTCGCACAGTGGCCACAGTGATCAGATTGCCATCAGAGATGGGGGCAGTCTGGGTCCCCGCGGGGAGACAGCACCTATCGGCGGTAGTGATTGGGGGCGTCGGCAAACATGTACTTGAGTCTATACGCCTCAGCGAGGAGCAGCCCAATCTCTTCGTTGCCCCAGTGTATCGTAGGTAGGTTTTGTAGCAGCATGAGGAGACCCTGGAATGCAAGAAAGGACTTTCATCATTTTATCACTGACCAAGGGACCGGCAGGCCCTGGAATGGAGCCTCTTCTCCTGGGTCAGGCATCTCAAGGGTCTGATCTCCCTCCTCCCAGGCGGCACACAGCCCTTGGCCCCTAGTTCACCTTCAGGAAGCCTTGAATAGCCTCTGCTGAGTCTCTGATCCACTAACACCTGCTTCTTTAATAATATTATAAATAGAGAATGACAACAATAAATAAGGATCTTTAAAAGAGAAAAATAATCACTCATCATCCAAATATACCTCTCTTAATTTCAAAGTATTCCTTTTTAGTCTTTTTTCACATGCATATTTCTTTAAATAGTTGTAATCGTAATTATGATTTTACATGCTTTTTGACCATCCTTTTTTACTATAATTTTTGTGTTTTCCCATGCAGCCTTCAAAAATGATTATTCTCAATGTCAGTATTCTAGCATGTGGCTATACCCTAATTGACTCAACCGTTTCCCTTTTTCCCTTTTATTAGATACTTAATTTGTTTCCTTTAAGGAAACAAAACAAAACAAAACCTTTATTGATAAGGCTGCTATGTACCCTTTTGCATTTGACATCTTTCTCTGAATCCCAATGTTCACTTGTAATCACTTTATTGATTGAGACTCTCCTTAACCTACCTATCCAGCTGATTTCCCACTGTTCCCAACATATGAGCCTCATCCAGCCAAGTCCACTTCAGCCACATTTATCTGTGCCTCCAGGGTTTAATTTAGGTTGTTCCTTTCGCTTAGAACACCTCCTCTTTTCTCCTCTCCCTATGTAAATCTTAGTCAGTTTTCAAAGCCCAGGTCCCTCAAACAGCTCCATGGAGATAGCCTATTAAAGAGGATATTAGAGTAAAAGATGAATGTGAGGATTTCCCTGGTGGCGCAGTGGTTAAGAATTCGCCTGCCAATGCAGGGGACTCGGGTTCGAGCCCTGGTCCGGGAAGATCCCACATGCTGCGGAGCAACTAAGCCCGTGCGTCACAGCTACTGAGCCTGCACTCTAGAGCCCGCAAGCCACAACTACTGAAGCCCGCGCGCCTAGAGCCCGTGCTCCGCCAACGAGAAGCCACCTCAATGAAAAACCCACCTGCTGCAACGAAGAGTAGCCCCCACTCGCCGCAACTAGAGACAGACCGCGCACAGCAACAAAGACCCAACGCAGGCAAAAATAAATAAATTTATAATTAATTAATTAATTAAATTTAAAAAAAAATGAATGTGAGACTTTAGGTTATCTCTGTAATTTAGCTACCCATGCTTCTGCTGCTACTTTGTATTCTTTCTCTGTCTTCTTTCTGAACTGGATATTCTTCTTATTTTTCTGATTATTAAAGAAATAGTAGCAAGACAAAACCCAGAGACAGAAAGAGACTGACAGATTTGATACAATTTTGAAACCTCAATATGTGGAGGCACAAAAACAAGGTTAAAATATAAGAAACTGACTGTAAGAAAATAGAACACTTATAAAAGACAAAAGGTTAATATCCACAATAAAAAAAGGAGTACCTACAAATCAGTAAGAAAAAAAGGAAAACCACCAAATGGAAAAAATGGATGCGAATAGATATATACAAAATATCAATGGCCCACCAACATGCTAGAACCCTGCCTTTGGCTGACTTGCACCATCCAGCAATGCTTTGTAGTTTTCAGTGTAGCAGTCCTGCATATCTTTTATAAAATTTCTTCCTTTAGTAATAGAAATTTAGCGGGGCACAAAGGTGCCTCAGCACATCAAGGCTATGTATGGCCAGCATGATTAAGTTCTGGCCAATTTTGGAGACAGTGTAACTCCTGGGTTCTGCCCTAAGCTTACCCTTCTCTCCTTCCTAGAAAATGGCTATGAATGGAGGAGTGGAAGTGGTCACCTTAGACCGTAAGAATAAAGCTATGTGTTGAAGATGGCAGAGCGACATGAGAGAAGAAATCCGAGTCCCTGCTGCTCTGGAGCCCTGTTAGCCCTGGACTCTTACACTCAGACTGTTAGCTGAAGAGAAGTAAACAACTACCTTGTTTTACACCACTGTTATTCTCTAGTCTTGGTTTCAAGAGACAAGTTTATATCATCTTAACAAACACAGGCCACATCTATCAAAATCAGAAATGCAGGTAATTCCCTGCTGGCCCAGTGGTTAGGACTTGGAGCTTTCACTGCCGGGGCCCGGTTTCAATCCCTGGTCAGGGAACTAAGATCCCGCAAGTTGTGGCAATACAGCCAAAACAAACAAACAAACCAAAAACAAACCAAAACAAAAAACCAGAAATGCACATGGTCTCTGATCCAGCAACTCAACTTCTATGTACCTCTCCTTAGGAAATATTCACACTCCTGTACAAGGGTCTGCACTGCATCATCGCTTCAAATAGTGGGGAAAAGGACACGAGGGAAGTGTCTGTCAGTATGGGACACTTAGATAAACCAGTTATCCAAACCATGAAATACAAGGCATCACCTGTAAAATGAAGCAGGCCTACATATGCCAAGGTGCAAAGATATCAAAGACATTTTAGGGGGGCGGGGGAACAAGCAAGTTGCAGAAAAATACTCATAGTACGATCCCACTGAGGTAAAAGAAAAAACACAACTATATGTTTGTATATGTACACAGGTATATAAAATTTTTAGAAGGCTAGGTGGTAAACTGTTAACAGTGGTTACCTTTGGGGATGGGAGACTTTCACTTTTTCTCATCATACGTCCCCTTGTTTTCAATTATTACAATAAAGTCTTTGTATATTACCTACTTATAAAATATTTTTTCGAGTAATACACATTCTCTGGAAGTTGAAAGTTTTGTTTACTTTGTAAAAAGTAAAAAATCAGAAAATAAATTACCCTTAACTTTATAATCAAGAGGAAGCCACGTTTAAACGTTTTGGCATATTTCCTTCTAGTCCTTTTTCTGCACATTTTACACAGCTGAAATACTTTCTCTAAATAATTTTGAATCTGTTTAGCATTTATCATAAGCATTTCCTCTAATATTAAAAACTCCTTTTAGACATTTTCAACGGCCAAAGAATTTTCCATGATGCAGTTGTACCATAATTTACATCTTCCTGCTTTGAGCATTTAATCATTTCTGGCTTTTCACTATAATGAAATTATAATGAACATCCTTGTGCAAAAAGCCATATTTTAGATGATTTCCTTGGGCTAAATTCCTAGGAATGCAATTACTGTATCAAAGGGCATGAATATTTTAAAGGTACTTAAAGCTCATCCAGAAAAATACTCATTTCCCTAGATCTCTACAGCACTGAATACTCTCATTCAACAAACTTTGTTAGTTGTAACTCCTGTCCCTGAGATTTCCAAGCCTGAGAACAGAACTCAAAGCCATAAGTCAAGGGAATTCCCTGGTGGTCCAGTGGTTAGGACTCCGTGCTTTCACTGCCACTTTCACCACCGAGGGCCTGTGTGGCGCAGCGAAAAGATAAAAAGATAAATCTGTAAATTGGAAAACCCTGCATTCAAGTTATTATTTTAATGTTTTCACATTTTTTGTACAAGCATGTACTCATGTAATGTGAAAAAAATACAAAAATGGGGAAAATCATATAGATCTATGCTTTCTGACATTACAGAACACCCACTATATTTTGTACAGTGATAAAAAGACATTACAAAAACAACGTATACAAAATGTTTCCATTAACAGCTACGTACATACAATATGTTTTTATTCATATGGATTTGCATGGCAAAATATCTGGAAGGAGATATATCACCTTTGTGTGGTAAGATTTCAGGTAACTTTTTTTTTCTTTCTGCTTATTGGTATTTCTAATTTTTCTATAATGGCTACACACACTTGCATAATTGACAAGCAAAAATAACCAACAAAGGGGTGAACTCTCTAGAAGAGAATAGTCTTTGATAGGAGAAGCTCAACCTGTAATTTCCAATTCTTCTAGTCTTGCGAGAAACCTCCCAGAAGCCTTGAAATATTTCTTCCCCTGACCAAAGTCAACCTCCCACCTCTCCCAAGGGCAGGGAGGCTTAGGTGGAGGAACCATTCTGCCACCTGGTGGCCATGCCTAGGAACTGCACCGCCCACACAATGCTGTAACAATGGGAACCCTGTCCATGCATTGATAAATTAGGGATAAAGAAGTAGAAACCAAATTATCACGTGTGGGGAAAGAAGGTGTTAATCACAAATCAGGTGCTTTAATCAAGGGGTAGAGAAGAGACACTGCTAGGGTGGGGAACAACTGAACATATGTTACAAAGCCAGCTCATGGGAGCACTAAACATAACGTGCAGTCAGGTGAAACACTACAGTCGTGAGAAGACAACTTGTGGGGCAAACAGCAGAGAGTGTTTCCACGTTAACAGAAGGGGGCAACGGCTTTCAGAAAAGAAAATCTCGAAATGGCTGAAAAAGGTACCTTCTGAGAATCCACAGATTCCAAAGGAAACGGAATATTGCAGAGGAAGAATCTGAGCCATGTGTGAGGGGATGGGGGGAAGACAACGATTAGACAAGGGGGCCAAAGGAGAAGGGACAGTAGGTAGCAAGCAAAGAGGCCTTGGTAAGAAAAAAATGCAGGGGAAAGTCATTAGAGAATGTCCAACAGATGGAAGAATTGATGAGGAAGAGGGGGACCATGAAAGATAATAGCCTTCATAATGGTAATTATCATTTACTGAGCACTTACTACTCGCCAGATGGGGTTCTTCACACGTACTCCACTACCACATTTAATCCTCACATCAACTCTATGAGGCACATATTATTACCTCCATCTCACCGATGAGGAAACTGAGGCACAGAAGTTAAGGAAGTTGCCTGGGGTCAGAGTGTAATGCTAGGCTGGGATTTGAACCCAGGCAACCTGGTTCTAGAGCTTGTGCTCATAACCACTATACTATATGCTGCATGCCTGGAGTAAGAAAAGTGGGGCATGATGGAGAAGGAATGCAAAGAAAAGAAGTCACAGAAGAGGCTGTTTGAAGGAAATCTGGAAGAGCTGATTAATTTTACTCGGTAATAAGGGCCAAGGACAACCAAAGAGGATGAGTGATAATTAACAGCAAAGAACTTACAGGTCACATTAAATATATACTATTAAATATGACACTGTGTACAGAATCACCTAGCAATACTAGAATATTCTTTGCAAATGTTAAGTGTATTCAGGCATGTAAAAATACTTTCCTAGTCAAATAAGTATTTTGAAACAAATCCCTCGTTTTGAGAATCAGTGAGGTAGCAAAACAATTTCCTTGGTCTCAATAAAAACTTTCAAAAACATGTCCTTGTATGTAAACTTTTTCAGTCAAACGTATTCATAGGCTTCCCTGATGTCAAAGCACCTAGTACTTTTAGCAAGTTCCCCCACCAGAGAAAGCCGTGTCCCCCTCCAATGTTTGTTTTGTTTACATGTTGAGGAATCGTGCCCTTTCTCACACCAGCTTGTTCTTGGTGGAAGATCTTTAGGTCCCAGGGTTGTCTCTGAACCCTTCTTTTGGGCAGGATTCAAATTGGCAATTTACTGGGTATCTGTGAAGATGGGGCCTGCATTTGGGCAATGTTTCACAATCCTACCCTTAAGTTCCTGCAGAAGTGGTGGGTGGACGCCATCTGGTTCAAGGGATTTATTTACATTTAGTTTGTTATTTAGGCCTGGAACATCCCACGGGCTTAGCACTATTTCATTTAATAACTCTGACCTATCTCCTACAAAAGTCACTTTCAGAGTGGGAATCTCTCCAAGGTTTTCTTCCATAAGATGAAAGCAAAGGATTCTGAGACCAGCTGCTACTCTGGTTTAGAGTCATCAGCTGTCCCACAACTCCTCTGCCAGTTCCCTTTTTATGTATTTAAAGTAACTGTGGTTATTAGTCTTAGAGTTCCCTGTGTGGGGCTTCTCAACATCACTTCTGAGCCATCTGTGGGGTCCCATGCTCTCCTAGACTCTCAAAGATGCTGCTTTTCCTGAGGGGACGCTTTAGGCTGCAGGTGACCAGGCATTTGCTCAAGTGCCTGTTCTCTCTGACTTACATAAAATAATGTATTTAGGAAATTATTACCTCCATAATAATGGAGGAGGGGGAGGGGGTGGAAGAACCTTGCCCATGAGCAGGTACCACGTAAACCGAGCTCACGTGCCCCAGGAAGTGCCTGTCCAGGCCCTGAGGGAGAGGCATCAGAGCATAATCCATGCCCAGAGCACAGGTTCCAGGTTTCTACACTTACTCCCTGGGTGATCTTGGCCTAGTCAATCTCTGTGTGACTCAGTTTCCCCATTTGTGAAATGGGGGTAGTAATTACAACTTATCTTGTGGGACTGTTGCAATGAATTAACATAGAGAGACATTTAGGATAGTGCCTGGTGCATTAAAAGTACTAAGAATTAGTTATTATTAGATTGAACCTTATTAAATTGCCAATACTTGATTATTTTGACCTATAAAAATAACTTCATAAGATGCAGCCTAACATTATCACCATTATTCTATTACGCCAGCCCAGGCTGAGGGCCAGAATTGCGGAGGCCCCCTCTACCATGAAAGAGCCTTGGTGCAGCTCTGCTGGAAGCTCTCATTTGAAGCAGCCTATGGCCCAGAGGATGGGGCCATTCTACCCCTACAGCCCCTGTGCACGGACACACCTGAGGTTCCCTTGCTCAGAGGTCTCAGGAAGGAAACTTCTTTTTTTGTTGTTGTTGTTGGCCGCGCTGCGATGTGGGATCCTAGTTCCCTGACCAGGGATCAAACCCGTGCTCCCTGCAGTGGAAGTGCAGAGTCCCAACCGCTGCACCACCAGGGAAGTCCCAGAAACCTCTTAAAGTGAGCCTCCTGTGTCAGTTTTTGGTCCCCTCTCCCAGGCAGACCCCAGACAATCGCCCAGCTAGGGAGAGGCAGATGCCTTTCTTCTGGGCACTCTCACCACAGCTGGGGCATCGCCCTTTGCCCCTGCACCCTCTGAACACATCCTCTCCAGCCCCATTTGGTCATCCAGCTTGGTTTCACCCAGGATTAGCCTAGCACGGTTTACTCAGAGACTTGGGTTTCTAAAGCTGTCTTCACTTCACTGCTCCCTGGACTCAGAGCACATTGCAGGAAGTAATATTAGTGCTAATAAGCCCACTGTTTTGAGGGCCATATGCAAAGTACACCAACAGCTTCACATGTAATGATTTGTATAATCCTTATAACAGTCCTAGGAGGTAAGTACTCTCATCCCCATTTTACAGGTAAGAAAACTGAGGCATAGAGGGCCAATTTACTTGCTTACGGTTGCACACCTAGAAAAATGGCAGAGCTAGGATTTGACCCCAGGCAGACTGGCCCCAGAGACCGTGGCTTAACCACTGTACTATTCTGCATAGTCCCCAACTTTAGAAGGAGGGTTGCTGCTTCACCCTATAGCCTCAGCTGGCTCCCCTTCTCTGCTCTTTAAGGGTGATACATCGCCAGTCTGCTGGAACTGCCACAACTCTTTTATACCTGCAGCTACTTCACCTGGTTTTTCTTCGAGTCACTCAGCTTTTAGCCCTAAAAACTCCTCTCCCCCAGGCTAGGCCTGTTTGGCTCTCTGGGATACCTGTATTCACCGACAGAGCTTCCTCTGCAGTGATTTAATTGCAGGCAGCCCTTTAGCAGTTAGGACGTACGGGCCTTCTTTCTCTACAGAGGTCACAGAACAGCATCTCACAACCCCACACAACGCTCTTCTGCCCTTGTTCCTCACACCCGTGCCATGCTTCTGTCTCCTAAGGGACACCGCTCGTCTATCCTAACACAGCCAGGTGCAGTTTTTCTTTTATTATTCATAGAATTATAGAACTATGGAGTTGGGAGGAACTTTAATCACCCATTCTGTTTTGTCCAAAGGAAAGAGGGGAGACTCCTCTATGAGTAGGACTAGCCGAGGTGCTAATAAGCTGACAAAAAGTCCACTGTCACTGTGTGGGTTAGTGCAGAAAGACCTCAGGTCCATCAGATAATCGAATATGCTACCCAGCATAGAATACCTCCATGTCTACCAGAGTTTTAAAGTCACAGACTATTGTCCTGTACTCTATTGATATTATGAATGGCTAAAAGCCATTCCAGGAATCACGTCCACCTCCCTGAGCTAATCTCGGAAGCACTTTTATCACATGTGACAAGGCCCTCTGAGCCTGGCTCATGATAACCAAATTAGACTTCGTGCTCTCGATATCCTGCCCCACCTCAACCACATTATCAAACCTGACAGCTCGCCCAGCACGTGGCCAGTCCGGGGCCCTTGTCCTCATTTATCCTAGGGCGTCACACATGCTGCTGGTTGGCAGAAGCTGTGGCTCTTTATCCGCTGCCTGCAGCCTCGGCCCCGTGGCTACCACCTACTCACAGAAGCCCACTCTTTCCTTTTTTCTTCCAAAGCCCTTCCTTGGGCAAATTGGGTCCTGTCTTTCCATTTATCTGCTGAACAGGCTTCTGTGCTTTAACCACCTAACACCAATTATAGAGTGGGACTTCCCCGGGGGTCATTTGGAGATGCTGCTGTTCTTGAGAACACCTATGGTATCAGTTAGAACTTAGAAAAACATTCAGCCTCCTCTGGCTTTTTCCCCTCCCATTTTTAAAAGGAATATCTACCCATTAAAACAAAAACAACCGGGCTTCCCTGGTGGCGCAGTCGTTGACAGTCCTCCTGCCGATGCAGGGGACACGGGTTCGTGCCCCGGTCCGGGAAGATCCCACATGCCGCAGAGCAGCTGGGCCCGTGAGCCATGGCCGCTGAGCCTGCGCGTCCGGAGCCTGTGCTCCGCAACGGGAGAGGCCACAACAGTGAGAGGCCCGCGTACCGAAAAAAAAAACAAAAAAACAAAAACAACCCCCAAATCCCTCAGTTCAGCAACATACAAAGCAGAAAAACAAAAGCCCACTGCCACCCCCGGAGATTACCACCATGAACTGCCCTCAGGCCTCTCTCTCTGCAGATGGCAGAGCCTGGCAACCTGTCTCCTCAATCCCCACTCCCCGTCCCCCTGTCCTGGGCTCCCTGCAGCAGCTGCCTGGCTTCCGTCACCTCTTCAGTCTTCTTCACATCCCCCCTCGGGTTCCAGGACGCTGGGCTCCCACTGGTCACCTCCCTGCCTCCCGGCCTGTCTGCCTCACCTCCCTGACCTCTTGCACTGGAGGGTGCAGGGCTCAGGCCCGGCCCTCTCCTCTCCTCTCCTCTGTCCACTCCCACCTCCTTCTGATCTCATGCAAGGCGCTGGCTTTAAAGACCGTCTAGCCAAAGGCTCCTAAACATACATGTCCAGCCAGATTGCTCTCTTTCGACTCCAGACCCCTAAGGTCTATCTCCCTATTCTAGCTCTCCATTCGGATGTCTAACGGCATTAAGAATCCGACACGCCCAAACCTGAACTCCTGATGATCTTCCTCCGTAAACGTGCTCCTCCTACGGCTTCTCACAAACTGTAAAGCCACCCTGACTCATCCCTTTGTCATACTCGACACACAATTCCTCAGCAATTCCTGTTGGCTCTACTCCTGTTGGCTCTATACCCAAGCTCAGGCCGCTTGTCACACCTCCACTCCACCATCCAGGTCTAAGCCACTCTCGTGTGTTACCTGGAGGACTTACACTAGCCTCCTGGGTGGTCTCCCTGTTTCCAGCCTTGCCCGCACCTGCAGTCCACACCAGAGTGAACCTCTGAAATCGTAAGTCAGATCATGTCCCTCCTCTGCTCAAGACCCTCTTCCACTCAGAGTAAAAGCCAAAGTCCTTACTCTGGCTACAAAATCCTCCATGATCTGGGTCCCTTGTGACTTCTCTGGCCTCACTTCTTCCTACTCTTCCCTTGGGCCACTCTGCTCCAGGCCACACTGGCCACCATCATGGTTCCACCAACAGCCCAGGCACATTGTGACCCCATGGCCTCTGCAAGCCTGTTCCTCCTACCTGGACGCTCTCCCCGCAGATCCCCAGATGTCCACATGGCTCGCTCCCTCACCTTCTCCCAGCCTTTGCTCAAATGTCACCTTCTCAGTGAGCCTATCCTGACTACTTTGAAATTGCAACCTGTCCCTCCCCTACCACCTAATAATCCCTTTATCCTACTCTACCTTCAAAAAACTTATATTTCTTATCTCCTTCTAACATTCATTTTAATTTACTATGTACTAGGCTTTTGTTTACTTTCTCTCCCCAACTAGTATGTAAGCTCTACAAGAGCAGAGTTCTCTGTTCAACTTTCTCTATGTCCTACTCCCTCAGTGGTGCCTAGTATGTTGCAGGCATTGAACCAGTGCTGGTCAGCAAATGACTGAAAGGTCTCTTAGACCTGCCCAGCTGCTCTGCAGCCTTTCTGGCACTAAGACCCTTTCACACTGAAGAACTCTGGGCCCCAGTGCTTTCCTGCCAACTGGGAAGGGCACCCTCTTGTGAGCATCCTTTCTCCTTTGCTCTTTCCAGCCAGGTACCTGCTGTGGTAGCTTCTATGCGCACAGCCCCACTAGCGGGATGACTCCCATTCTGACACTCATTCCCCGTGCGGGCTGAGCTCCAGGCCACTCACCTGAAAGTCCTCCTCATCCAGGATCTCTTTCCTCCACTTGATCAAGAAGGCTGCACACACGTAGAGATGAAAGTGGGAGAACCCTTCGGGTTCAGACTGGGAAGGGAAAAGACAGTTAGGTCTCCAAGCCCTCTCAGAGCCAATCCTTCTGCAAGGTGGGAAAGCAGAACAGCATCCCTTTAATGGCTGGGTGAGCAGAGGCCTGAAAAGATTTAGCAGAGGCCCTGCCCATGAGGCTAAGGCAGACACAGAGGTAGAAAGGAGGTGGCGGGAACTTCCGAGCAGCTGTACTGCACAGCCGGCAGGGAGCCGGGTGCCTCAGGGACAGCCTGGCATGGAGAGGGCAGGGGTCTCCTCATACCTGGTATGTGTCCCACAGGCGGATGGTGCAGCGAAGGGGAAGCTCCCGCATAAGCAGGTTGTTCATCCAGCGAAAGGCAAACTGTAGGTATTCGACCTCGTACCTCCTGAAGTGATTATGTACCTGCTCTGAAACAGAAAGTGTCACTGGCCCCCTGAGAGTAACCTAGGGGACTGGACCCTGAAAGAGTCACATGAGCCAAAAAGGTGGTTTCCATTTCTTTTCAGCCACTCTCCCTGGAGAAGCCAGACACAGAGGGGCCAGACGGGCATCTGACCATCCTTTATGTTTGATTCCACCACCTCACAGCAACTCTGCATGGTTACGACTCAGCCCTGCATGTAGTAGGACTATTTGAACACCCCATAGTGATATTCTAGGGTCCTTTCTTCCTTCACACGGCTGCTTGAGCCATAGAGCAGGAGACGTAAGGCTCACTTGGCTGCTTGACCTTGGTACTCATCAGAGCAGAACCCAGAATGGAAAAGAACGGTGCGGGTCACCTTGGCCATCCTCCCACCAGTGAGGGTTCCTCTTCAGCATCCCTGACAGGTGGCAGCCAGCAGGGACTTAAACCGCCAGTGAAAGATGTTCACCGACTCCACTCAAGGGCAGCCTCACCCACTGATGATGAAGTGATTCACCAGGAAGTGCCTCGTCGACACCAGCAGACACTAGCTCCCTCCCAACTCCCGCCCCTTGGTATTGGCGTAGCATTCTGGAGCAACCCAAGCAAACCTGACCCCTGTTCTGCATGACAGCCCCTCGAATGCTGCTTGACAGGATTAAAATAAATCACTATCCCCCTCAGTTTCCTAATCTATAAATGGGGATAATCATCCATACCTCAAAGTTTGGGGGAGAATAAAACGAGAAAATAAAAGTGCTTACAACAGCACCTGCACGCGGCAAATACTTAACACAATTTTTGAAAGAGTAGCTATCGACGATGGTTATTTCTGGGGAGTAGAATTTAAGGAAGGGGGAGGATTTTCACTTTTTATTCTGTGTTTTTCTCAAGCGTCTACATTTTTGTAATGAGTAAGTATTACTTCTATAATTCAAAGCATAAAGATATATACATTTAAAAATCCACCATCCTAAAGTACTGTGCCTGTATTTTTCAGGTATTTTTGAGGGCTGGAAAAAGGAAAAAAAAAAAAAAAAAGGACAGGCCAGGAAGTGGCAAAAACCACAGCTCCGACCCTCTGGAACCTGGCCTTTGTCAGACAGCTTAGCACAGGCCCTGTACCAGGATCCAAGTGAGGGATGCAAGAGAGCTGGATGTGGGCCCCATCATGGAGCTAACAGCTGGGCCAGGGCAATAATGCAAAGAGGCTAAAAGTATCCCACATACAATGCACAGGATAAAAATAGTAAATAATCCAACATGCTGGGAAGACTGAAATCCTAAGTCATAAAAGGAAGCTGGAGTGAGTGGAACAAATGAGAGAAGGTTTTCATGGAAAGAGAACCTGGGAAAGGAGAAAGATACACAGTCTCTATCCTGGGGAAGGGAATGCTTTGGTACAGCAGAAAAATCCATGATAGAAAACCAGACAATGGGACTTAACAGTTGTGTAGTAATTGGTGGAATTAATTGGTGCTAGAGATTCCTCTTAACAGAAGACCTCGCTCTCAGACCTCTACGTGACAGTAATTCCAACTTCTCTCCCTGGGCCTCAGTTTCCTCATCGGTCAACAGTAGGGCTTCCCGAGTTGACTTCAGTTCTAACACTCCATGATTCCATGCCAGAGCCGAGGACTTACTGTAGGGCTCCTGTTTCTCAAAGACATTCTGAATCAGGAAGCCACGACTCATATTCCCCACCCAGACAGGTCACAGGGAGCTATGGGACGTCCTGCTGGGGTATCAGCCAGACCTGCGGACCCGGCATGGAGCCCAGGAGTCCTGAGTCACATCGCAGCATGAAGGACAAGGTCAGACTACCTCTGACTTGATGCTAAAAGCAATGGAGAGCACAGGAGGTTTCAGAGCAAAAGAGGGACACGACCAGAACAGTGCTTTGGAAAGATGCAGGTGTGTGATAGATGGTGTCGAAGAGCAAAGAGTGTGGAGAAGGCAAGTCCTTCTAGGAGGAAGTTGCAAAAACCCAAGCAAGGCTGGACCAGAGCTGTGGCTATGGACATCGAGAAGAAAGAGCGAATTTGAGGAGAGATGCTGAAGGAGGACTGATAGATCTCAGTGGTAGAAAACTAAGGAGAGAAAAGAACTTGACATAACAGCAGAGTTCTCACCTCACCTTCCGGTTGGGATGTGGAAGGATGCCAGTGCCACCAACAGCACAGGGTGAATTGAAAAGGGTCGTGGCTAGGAAGGGGGCTGAGTTATGCCCACAAGCATAACTGGCTTGTGTCAGAATCCCACTGTGCTACTGCTAGAGAATTCTTCCTCTGAACCTACCATCAATCCGACTGACAAGCTCTTCTAGTGCCTTGACCTTCTTCTGGATCCCTGGTTGTGCAAAGGTGTAGTTATCCTGCAAACAACATAGGACTCAGGATGAACAGGGATACCAAACAGTCGTGCCACCATCCCTCAAATTCACTGAAATACATTTATAAAACACAAGCTGTTTTTCCAAAGCCGGTGCCAGTGTTTTGGGAAACAAAGGAATCTCACAGAACAGCAGAGTGTGAGGAAAGCCTAAAAGAGCCCTGTGCTGTGGAGGCAAACAGCACGGCCCGGGAGCACAGAGGAAAGGAGGGGCACAGTCTGATGACAAGGGCAGGGCAACACGGAGACCTCCTTAGGCTCCAGGGGACACCAGACCATTGCCTTTTGAAAGCTGTAAAGCTAATGAACGAGGTACAGATGGATGGACCAAAAAGGGGAGGAGCCATGCTGGGTGGGGGGCCCTGTCTGATGCAGAAGAGCAACAAGGAACCCAAAGGGCTGCAGGGAGCCCCAACCCAGGTGTCCCACAAGGGCAGAACCACTCACCTGTATCCCATCCAGCAGTTTGCTCATGCACCAAAAGCTGTCGGCTTCTATGCTTCGCAGCATGTCCTGAGACAAATTGGTCACGTCAAAGTTCTCCACGTCCTCTTCTGTAAAACAAGAGGTGAAGAAAGTCCAGAGGTCTTCTCCAAAAAATGGAGAGAGAAAGACAGAGTCTAGTATCTTCAACGGGGTCCTTAAGGCCAGGAGAGAGCCAGGCTAACACGATGCCAAGGAACAGGGGCCTGCCCTCCCCGTCCCCTTGTCAGGTGGGCAAACGTGTCCCAGGAAGGCTCTTGAGGATCTCCTTACAACGCTGAACAAGCCATTTCTCACATCAGTTTTGCTGGGTCCAACACATCTTCCTCTTCCACTGCATTTGTTCATTTAGTTTGAGGAAAAAAAATACTTCAGGCCTCCTGTTCAAAGAGCTATATCCAGGGGCTTCCCTGGTGGTGCAGTGGCTAAGAGTTCACCTGCCAATGCAGGGGACACGGGTTCGAGCCCTGGTCTGGGAAGATCCCACATGCCGCGGAGCAACTAAGCCCGTGCACCACAACTACTGAGCCTGTGCTCTAGAGCCCGTGGGCCACAACTACTGAGGCTGCGTGCCACAACTACTGAAGCCCATGCACCTAGAGCCTGTGCTCCGCAACAAAAGAAGCCACCGCAATGAGAAGCCCGCGCACCACAACGAAGAGTAGCCCCTGCTCACCGCAACCAGAGAAAAGGCCATGCGCAGCAATGAAGACCCAACACAGCCAAAAATAAAATAAATAAAATAAAAATAAATGAATTTTTAAAAAGAGCTATATCCAGCCCCCTGGAGATGGTCTGGAAAAATTCTTTGATTTCAGAAATTCACTGAACTGTCTAGCACACTCACACTTACAGGTAGTGGAAAAAGGTGAGATCAGGTAGCCCCAATAGTTCATTTTAAAGATGGGATCCCCCAGTTCTGACAAGGCAGACCCATGGCCTCACCACTCAGAAGTGAAGCTGAGTGTGTGAAGGAAGATGGCCCAAACCCGTGAAAGCTCCCAGGATTTGATCTCACCAATCTGGTAGTTATCAAGATGGGCTCTGCAAAACCTCAATCCTATAGGATATTCAAGAAAAAAGGTTCCACAGACAAATATGGTTGAGAAATGCTGCATCATATATCCTCGTCTTGGAGGTTCACGAAGATCATAGCATACAAAAGGATTTGAGAAGTTATTAGACATTCTGCATTAAGTAAATCTCCTTAACCTTGCTTACTCAGCATTTCCCCAGCTTCTTTAGCCATGGGACCTCTTTTAAAGAGGATCGCCTATTAGCTTCTCATGGAAATCCCACACTAGATGACAAGAGTGAGAGGTTGTCTATCTGGTCTGAGATACAAGCGGGGAGAACATAAGAGTCTTCTAGAAGAAGGAAGAGGCCATGTGATGTTTCCTTCCTGCCAGAGAGAGGTGGACAAGACAGGCCACCTCAACCTACAGGTCCCTGCATGCCTGTCAGAGGCCACACATGGAAATATTCAGGCCCTTGAGTTCTGTGCCAAACGCAGCTTATCTCCTTGGAGCCCTGTTTTGAAAACAGGGTGTTCACTGCAGTCCCTGGAGCTGCAGAGAGACGCAGGCATATGATGAAATATATTCTCTTTCATTTATGAGAATTATTACTCTATTTAGACCTACATCTGGACCTTCTTGGGGAAATGCGTAACAACTCTCAGATTCTCATCCTGTATAAACAGCGTTTTTCTAATGGACATCAAGGGCTGTAAAAACCCTTTTGGGGAGGGCGGGGTGCTTTGTCAGAAAAGCTATGACCCTGGGAACACTGTAAAAGTCCATAGTTAATACAAGTAAAGTGTCAACAACAGTGCCTGGCACACAGTAGGCACATGTAGTTTATTTTAGATGAAGTTTACTAGGGATTTGTAATGACATGGGAAAGCATGTCACAGCATTGAGGGAAAGGAGTGAAGTACAAAATTATTTATGGTTTACTCTCAACTACCGCCCATACAATATTTACGTGTTTATATAGTCACAGAGGAAAGACAAACTATATCACAAAGCTTTACAGTGCTCATTCCCAAGGTGGTAGGGATAAAGAATTTTTATTTTCTTTAAGCCTTACTATTCAAAATTTCTACAAGCATAATTTTTATAGTCAGGAAAAAATGCACATGATTTTAGAAAAAAGGGGCTACCATTGACTACATCCAAAAATACCATCTTTCTATTTTTCTAACTTAAACACTTATTGTATAGTGGGGGCTTGTGTGTGGGGGGTGGCCATATATATACTATTAATTTAATTAAGTGATACTGGGCTCTAAGACCCAGCTCAGAAACTTCCTTCTTCTTGTTGCTTCATCTTACATTTCTAAGATCCTTCCGTGTTGCTGTACAGACCTCTAGTTCACTGCCCCACACAGAGCACCACCCCTTTACATATCCGTTCCCCCCATGGATGGATACCCAGGTGCCTCCAACTCCCACTACCGTGAACAATGGCCAGAGGAACCATACGAGAACCACTCTGGGCCACAGGTTCAAGTGACCTAACCTCTGGTACCACCAGACCACTCTCCAGGACCAGACCCCCCACAGTGCACTAGGGAAGCATGTGTTTTCCTTTTTAGTGAGTGAGACTGATCACACCAACCGTCCAAGGCAGTAGTTCCCTCTTTATGAAAATAGGGTTGTGGAACTTCCCTGGTGGTGCAGTGGTTAAGAATCCGCCTGCCAACGCAGGAGACATGGATTCAATCCCTGGTCCGGGCAGATCCCACATGCCACGGAGCAACTAAGCCCGTGCGCCACAACTACTGAGCCTGCGCTCTAGAACCCACGAGCCACAGCTACTGAGCCCACGTGCCACAACTACTGAAGCCCGCGCGCCTAGAGCCCGTGCTCCGCAACAAGAGAAGCCACTGCCCTGAGAAGTCCACACGCCGCCACGAAGAGTAGCCCCCGCTCGCCGCAACTAGAGAAAGCCCGTGTGCAGCAATGAAGACCCAACAACACAGCCAAAAATAAAATAAATAAAAATAAATTTATTAAAGAAAAAGAAAATAGGGTTGTAAGAAAAAAATGAAACCCACAAGGAAGGCTCAAGACAAAACCACCCCCACTATTCATACACGTTTCCCAAAAGAAAATCCAGAGTGCCACAATAATTTGAAGGGTCTTTTCCTACCTGGGCATTCTACCATTCCACAACATTGCAGCGGAAATGTCACTGGGAATGGAAACCACACACAGCAGAGTAACAAGGGAGAAAGAGCCTGGGTCCCCAAGTAGACTGGGGAGCACAGCTGCCACATTAGCCCTGGTGACCTGTGGCTTTTCTGTCAGACAGAAGAGCATGTGGCTAAGAGCACAGATTCTGGAGCCAGACTGTGTGGCTCAAATCCTGGCTCTGTCACTCACGAGCTATGTGGCTTTCAGCTAGTGACTTTACCTTCCGTGCCTCAACGCCTCATCTGTTAAGGTGGTAACATCCTACCAACGTCAATGCACATTGCAAGGATTAAACAAGTCAATACACGAAAAGTGCTAACAATGCCTGTCAGAAAATAAGCATTATGCAAATGTTAGCTAGTATTATTGCTATTATATGAGGAACAAATAAACTTCTACCTTGTTTAAGCCACTGTTATTTTAGATCTCTGTTATTCACAGCCAAACCTAACCTAATTCCAAACGTACCTAAAAAATAAAAGTCAATTTTCAAAGCTTTCCATTTCCACCTTCTGGTCTCAACGAAGAAAACTGAACATGAGGTTTAAGTTGGTAAGATATGGCTCTCAGTAACTGTGCCAGTTCCAAACCTTTAGCTGGGGGGAAAGGGACCAGACAGGATGCTGAACCCTCTCTTGGGGCCTCGAGTTGGGGGTTGTTGTTTCCCCATGTTCTGCCCTTACGCCTGGCCTGCGCGTTAGCCCGTGGCTTTCACAGTCAGCGGGAGAGCTCACCAGCATTTCAGAGAGTGGGAGGAGAGTTTAGTTCTGGCTGCTGGGAGGATAAAATTCACACATTCAGTCAAAAACTGTGAGCTGAGTGCACCATCAAAAAGCAGCAGAGAAAGGGAGGCCCAAATGCTCTCTGAAGGGCTTCATTCAGCATAAACAGTCTGTTCAGAAGGATCATTAAACGTCCCACTTGAGAAAATTCAACATATAATTGAAGCTGGAACGGGAAACCATGCCAGCAACACAGTCTCCAATGAGGGCAGCGTCTCTGGTTGTCATTATGCAGCGTTCAGCAGCCAGGACTCAGACAGGAGGGAATGAGATTTTAAGGGATATTTTATGGCTGTTTTAAGACGCAAAGCATCCAAAAAGAGGAAACCCAGAAGTTCTTTATAAAAATCAAATTGCCCATTCCGGGCTTGACAAGAACATGATGTCAAGCCTGGCATTATTAGCTGATAAAATGAACCACCGGAGTGATAGCCCCAGTCAAGCATTTATTTTTCTGAGAACTCCAGATCTCGGGCCTAAAATCAGCCTCACCTATGCCTCAAACACTCCCCTATGGCTTCGGGAAGAACGGCTTTTGCTTAAACTGACAAGAGTTAACTTGTCCATTAACTGCTTTAGGCATTTCCCAGGAACCATCTGTGATCGCAAGGCAATTTCTAGATTTTGGGATCTGTTGGGTCAGAATTAATCAGCCTAACTGGCAGGCATGAGAGGATTCAAGGCATCAGACTACAGACAGCCCTTCTATTTTCCAAAGCCTCTGGCTTACCTGATTCCTTTTTTTTTTTTTTAAACTGGACTCAAAAGAACACCTTACATAATATTTTCTGATCACAAAAGTAAACTGATTGAGAAAAGGAAAAACAAATCTTTTCAGCTATACATCTAACGAACTTCATAAAATAAGAGTTAAATATTTCATTCAGAAAAACACAGTTTTGGGCTTCCCTGGTGGCGCAGTGATTAAGAATCTGCCTGCCAATGCATGCGACATGGGTTCGAGCCCTGGTCCGGGAAGATCCCACATGCCGCGGAGCAACTAAGCCCGTGCACCACAGCTACTGAGCCTGTGTTCTAGAGCCCATGAGCCACAACTACTGAGCCTGCACGCCACAACTACTGAAGCCCGTGCTCCGCAACAGAAGAAGCCACTGCAACGAGAAGCCCGTGCACCGCCATGAAGAGTAGCCCCCACTCACCGCAACTAGAAGAAAGCCTGTGCAGCAGCGAAGACCCAACGCAGCCAAAAATAAAAAGTTAAAAATATATATATATTAAAAAAAAGAAAAAGAAACACAGTTTTAAGAAAAGTGTCAAGGAATTCATCTGGTCACCTGTATGTAATAATTTTTAAGTGGTTCAAGTGCTATAGAAACTTATTGTTGGGTGTTACTCATCTGGTATTTTCAGGCAAGTATTTGATAGCAGCAGCTGAGACAACGTCACCACAGCTGAGCATGGACAAAGTAGAGGGGCCCCGGGACTTCCCTGGTGGTGCAGTGGTTAAGAATCTGCCTGCCAATGCAGGGGACGTGGGTTCGATCGCTGGTCCAGGAAGATCCCACATGCCGTGGAGCAAGTAAGCCCATGCGCCACAACTACTGAGCCTGCACTCTAGAGCCTGCAAGCCACAACTACTGAGCCCACGGGCCACAACTACTGAGGCCCACGTGCCTAGAGCCCGTGCTCCGCAATGAGAAGCCACCGCAATGAGAAGCCCGTGCACCGCAAAGAAGAGTAGCCCCTGCTCGCCGCCAACTAGAGAAAGCCCGCGCAGCAGCAAAGACCCAACGCAGCCAAATAAATAAATATTTAAAAAAAAAAAAGTAGAGGGGCCCCCCCGGCTAAACCCAGAAAAGTCAAACCACCTAACAAAGAAAGGGCAGTGAGGACAGGGAGGAGGTTAGAGGAAAGACTTCTTCTGAGGTTCCTAAAGAGTGGAGACCCATGCCAGGGCCTTTCTGCTTCATGAGGACCACGTTCCAGACTGAGTGAGAAGAGACATGCTGTTTCCAAGACACAGAGAAGCAGCTGACCACGGAGCCCTTCCCAACGCCGTGACTGTCAATCAGGGCAGTGACTAAAAGGTAAATATTAACCCAAAATGATCTCTGGCTGTCCACTACTCAGCGTGGGACAGCCTGGCTAAAATTAATTTTAAAAACCAACATAGGGGCTTCCCTGGTGGCGCAGTGGTTGAGAGTCCGCCTGCTGATGCAGGGGACACGGGTTCGTGTCCCGGTCCAGGAAGATCCCACATGCCGCGGAGCAGCTGGGCCCGTGAGCCACGGCCGCTGAGCCTGCGCGTCCGGAGCCTGTGCTCCGCAACGGGAGAGGCCACGGCAGCGAGAGGCCCACGTACCGCAAAAAAAAAAACGTATCACTAAACCGTCTCTACTTTCCTGAGGTTCCTGGATTACTTTTACTTTTATTTAACAAACACAAGTGACTGCTGGCTATGACCTCAGATTACATGAACCTGAACTATATGAGTATTCAGGTTATGGGGCAAGGGAGGGGCCAGGTCCAGCACACACTTCACCTTCTAGGACCTGCCCAAAGACTACCCACAGAGCCAGGCAGCATGTCACCAAGACACTGTGTATGTCAACAGGCTCTAGGGAGTCCAAGGTCCCCTGTGCCAATGTCAGCTGCCCAGAGGCTCCTCATCTAGGCTCAAACATCTTGACTATGTTGGCTACCTCAATTTCTCCTCTGTTATAATTTCTCATTTTGGGGGGGGGGGGTCAGATGAGAGGGAGAGCAAGTGAGCATGCATGTGTCACTTGGTTTACCACCAGGGAGAGAGCAGGCCGGGTCCTACAGTGCCGGAGATGACAAGCTACAACTCGCCCTTGGAGAGCTTACCTCCTACAGGGGAGAAAATCCAGCACTGGACATCCCACCAAATGCTCACATTGCTCTCAACTGTCCGCTGAAAGCAGCTCAGCTCAGCTCAGCACTCTGACTGGGTGTCTCCACATACATGTCTGTTGCTGGAAAGAGTCTCATATGTCTCAACTATCACATATGAGGCTGCTGCATCTATGAAGACAGGGCCAGGAGGCACCTTGGAGAAAGGGGTAAAGTTCCAAACTAAACTAAAAATTTAGTGCTAAAAATTCAGCATCGGTCTCACTCCCAGTTCCCTCCAAACCAGTAGCATGAAAATGCAAAGTGATATCCTTACTCTATGATTCAATTTATATAAAGTTTAGAGACAGGCAAAACTGATCGAGGTGTTAGAAGTCAGTAAAATAGTTACCCTTGTGGGGGTGAGGGGGAGGGCCTAGAAGGGAACACAAGGGAACTTCTGCAGTGCTGGAAATGTTCCACTTGGGTGCTGGTTATTTAGGGGAAATTTTTTTTGTTTGTTTGCGGTACGTGGGCCTCTCACTGTTGTGGCCTCTCGCATTGCAAAGCACAGGCTCCAGACGCACAGGCTCAACAGCCATGGCTCACGGGCCCAGCCGCTCCATGTGGGATCCTCCCGGACCGGGGCACGACCCCGTGTCCCCTGCATCGGCAGGCAGGCTCTCAACCACTGTGCCACCAGGGAAGCACTATTTAGGGGAAATTTATTGAGATGTGCATGTAATGACATATGTACTTTAAAAAGTATAGAAGTATACATTTTAAAAGGAAAAAAGAGGAATGTCCTCTTAAGACAATGAAAGACTACGGAAGTCTGTCCAGTTTCATCTTTGGCCTCCACACCTTGCCAGGTGGGGAGGAACAGGATCGGCAGGGCAGAGTTGGGTGTGAGATGGACAATGAAGCCTCCCAGGATCTAAGAGCACGGAGCTGGAGTATAATCCACAGCAGCTCAGGAGCAAGACACGGCAACAGGGGCCACGGTACCTGGGCGTGTGGGGAGTTATTAACAACAACTCTTTTCCTCTGAAAATCTGAGTGTTAACTACCAAAAATTAACTGCATGGCTCACCCCCTCTCCTCCTTCAGGACTTTGCTCAAACATCGTCTTCTCAGTGTGACCCCGGCTCACTACCCTGATTAAAACCTGCTCCTGTTCCCACTCTTGCCAACGGGGCACAACTGTGTCCTTCTTTCCTCCTTTGTTCTCCTGCATAGCACTTATCACAGTCAAGGTAACAAATACCTTACTTATTTTTCTATTTATTGTCAGTTTCTGCTCATCAGAATTTACGCTCAGTGGAACGGATTTAGTTTTACATATAATTTACATACATTAGACTACATATAAGGCCACGGTTCTGTTTTGACACATGTATACATCCGTGTAAAAAAGTGCTCCAGGGCTTCCCTGGTGGCGCAGTGGTTGAGAGTCCACCTGCCGATGCAGGGAACACGGATTCACGCCCTAGTCTGGGAAGATCCCACATGGCGCGGAGCGGCTGAGCCCGTAAGCCATGGCCGCTGAGCCTGCGTGTCCAGAGCCTGTGCTCCGCAACAGGAGAGGCCACGACAGTGAGAGGCCCGCATACCACAAAAAAAAAAAAAAAAAAAAAAGTGCCCCAGTCCAAATAGAGAACATTTCCATCACCCTATAAAGTCTCTTCTTGCCTCTTCCTAATCAATCTCCCACCGACAGTCAACCATCATTCTGATTTCTATCACTGTAGATTATTTATGAACTCCATTTAAATGGAATCATACATACAATGTGTACTTTTTCGGTATCTGGCTTCTTTTGTTCAACATAATGGGCTTTTTTGGGGTTTTGGGGGGTTTTTTTTTGCGGTACGTGGGCCCCTTACTGTTGCGGCCTCTCCCGTTGCGGAGCACAGGCCCCGGACGCGCAGGCTCAGCAGCCACGGCTCACGGGCCCAGCTGCTCTGTGGCACGCGGGATCCTCCCAGACCGGGGCACGAACCCGTGTCCCCTGCACCGGCAGGCGGACTCTCAACCACTGCGCCACCAGGGAAGCCCAACATAATGGTTTTTGAGATGATTTCTTCCATGTTCTTGCTTTTATCAGTAGTTCATTCTTTTTTATGGCTGAGTACTATTCCATTGTGTGACTATCCATTCTCCTATTAACAGATATTTGGGTTGTTTCCAATTTTTGTCTATTTTAATACAGTTGTTATGAATATTCCTATGCAGCCTTTTGGGGGACTCTACGCTTTCATTTTCCTTGTATAAATACCTAGAAATGAAAGGCAGGGATTTTTGTCCACTTTGTTTATGGTTGTATCCCCAGTGCCTAGAGCAGTGCCTGGCACGGTGTAGTTCCTCAATAAGTATTTGCTGAATGAGTGATGGAACTCCATCTCCATCGCTTACAAGAGAGAGAACTTTTGACTATCTCAGCACAGTAGCAGAATACTATAATTCACTGCCCTCCAGTGGCCAAGCCCAGCAAAGCTGCACTACTTCCTGAATATCTAGCAACGTTATGAAATTTTCATTCTTTCATTCATCTAGACATGTATGGAATGCCTATTTTGGACACCAAAATAAAAGCACTGGGAATATAAAGATGTTTAAAATAGTCTCTGGCCTCAAAGAATCATACAGTCTGGTGGGAGAGGGTAGGAGGGAAACACACAATAACTGGTGTGGTAAAGTCCTACAAAGGGGAAATGCACAGGGTTATGGAAAGAGTACCACTGGGGTGGTGGAGGTAGGGAAGAAGTCTCAGGGCAGGCTTCCAGGAAGAAGGGGTGTCTTAAAGGATGCACAAGGAGTAGCCCAGGGGATAAAGAGGTGGTACAGGACAAGGCTTTAGATTAAAACTGTCAATTTTGGATTTCTGAGTTTAAACGGTGAGGCAGGAAGTAGAGCACACAGGGCCTTGCACAAGCTAGAGAATCTGGACTTTTTTTTTTTTTTGGCTGTGCTGTGTGGCTTGCAGGATCTCAGTTCCCCAACCAGGGATTGAACTCGGGCCACGTCAGTGAAAGCCCAGAATCCTAACCACTACGGCACCAGGGAACTCCTGAGAATGTGGACATTTTAACTGTAGGTGATGGGATGCTAGTGAAGGGTTTTAAGCAAAGGAGCTGCACCGACAAGTCTGTGTTTAAATGGTGTGAAAGATGGGAAGAAGGGGACAAAAACCAGAGATGGGAAAACACACTTGGCCATTTCAGCAATCCAGGGCTAAGCTAGGGTAGTCACAGGAGGAATAGAGGGGGAAGCAGATTCAAGAAATATTTAGGACATGAAATCATCAGAGCTCTGTAACTGACTGGATATGCAAGAATGAGAAAAAAGGGCTTCCCTGGTGGCGCAGTGGTTGAGAGTCTGCCTGCTAATGTGGGGGACACGGGTTTGAGCCCTGGTCTGGGAGGATCCCACATGCCGCGGAGCAACTGGGCCCGTGAGCCACAACTACCAAGCCTGTGCATCTGGAGCCTGTGCTCCGCAACAGGAGAGGCCGAGATAGTGAGAGGCCCGTGCACTGCAATGAGGAGTGGCTCCCGCTTGCCACAACTAGAGAAAGCCCTCGCACAGGAACGAAGACCCAACACAGCAAAAATAAATAAATTAATTAATAAACTCCTACCCCCAACATCTCCTTTAAAAAAAAAAAAGAATGAGAAAAAAGAATTACGAACAAGTCTTAGCATTTCTGACTTAAGTGACCGGAAATGCTGGCAACTGAGAGAAAAGGGTGGCTGGGTATGGAGAGGAGTTAGTCAAACACTGAGTCTGAGGAGCTTAGGGATAGCAAAGATTGTCACTATACGTAAATAACTATAACCCACTCCTCCGTGGTGAAAGGACCCATAAGGGTACTGGCCACCTGGGATACAGACTGTGTTTTCCAGGCTCACTTGCAGATGGGAATGGCCATAAGACTAAGTTCAGACAAGAGAGATTCAAAACCAAGTGTCATGTACTTGGGAAGTGTCCTTCAACAGAAGGAGTATGCCTTTCTTCCTTTCCCCCTCCATACTGGCTGGAATATAGACGTGATGGCTAGAGCACAAGCAGCTATCTTGGATCATGAGTACAAAAACACATGCTGAGAATGGCAGGACAACAGAGAGAGGAGGCTGGATCCCTGATACCATGGAGCCCCAGACTACCTACCTCCTGACTTTTCATGTGAGAGAAGTAAGCTTTTCTCTCTTGCTTAAGGTATTGGTTCCCTGTCAGTGCAGACAAGCTAATCCTAACTGGTCACTTATGACATATCTAAGTGTAAATGTCATGCAGGGAATACGAGTAAGAGGTATGGGAAAGACTTCCCTTCTGGGAGTTCTACTGCTGTCATGCTTCTAAGTAAAACCTGAAATGAAAATCCTGCTGTACTACTTCATGCAGAGGAGAAGGGGGAGAGTTATTTGACAGTGTTTCATTTTGTAAAGAAAGAAATCACCAGGCACCACTCTTCTTCTGAAAACAGGACATGTCGTGAGTCCCACTTTTCTATACAATTTCCTCATCTGCATCCTTAAACAGTTGCTGTTACGCAGCTTAATTTGGCGACGGCCACATCATCGATTACATTTGACCTTAATATGTTCCAAGCTAGATCAATAATGTCATCTAAGTCCAAAAGGTTTTGGAGATGAGAGTCTAAAGGCATTCCACCATCTCAGGGGTCACAGTCCAGAGACTGTATCTCCCCAGGGCTGACCCTCCGGCATTGTCACCTCTGGACACAGACATAGCTGGCTTATCCACAGAGGACCCACTTCTGTGTGAGCAGCTGGTTTCAGCGGATAAAGAGACTACTGGGGGGCTAAGCCAGCTACAGAAAAATCCTCTAGTAACTCAGAGGAGAGTCACTGGTTCTCCCCGTTTTCAACTATTTTACAACAAACATGACACAAAGCATGAAGCCAGCTCAGGTACCAATTTATAAAAGTAATAAAGAAGAGATAGGGGAGGAGATAGGAGAGAGGCCAAACAGTGTTCTGGTGGCATGTGGATCCCACAGCTCTACTAGGACACGTCCTCCACGCTACAGCTCAGTAAGATGGGGCGGTGGGCTAAGGCTGCCTGATGATACCTGCCTGGGATGATGAGGGCAACTGCCTGGCCTGTTCCATGGGTGAAGGATACCTGAGGCCTCCTGTGGTAGGGAGAGTCATATCAGAGAGGTCATAACAACACACCTCTCACAGTAGCTGCCTTACTAGGATATGGCACTATTAGAGAAGGGAAGAAAAGCAGCATTATTACTCAGACAAGAGAACTATTCTTGAAGGCCACAAACAATGTTGAATCTATGTTCAGGAAAGGCCTTGAGGCTGGAGGGAAGTCTGTATGCCTTGTTTCTTTGAAGCTTAATTTATACACAGCAACCGATGAACAGACAAATAAAATGTGGTATATTCATACAATGGAATACTTATTTGACCATGAAAAGGAATGACCATTTTTATGAAATGTCCAGAAAGGGCAAATCCATAGAGACAGAGAGTAGATTAATGGTTGCCTAGGAATAGGGGGGGGTGCGAGGGCTTGGGAGTGATGGCTAAGGGGTACAGGGTTCCTTTTTGGGCTGATGAAAATATTCTAAAATTGACCGTGCTGATGGTTACACAACTCTATAAATATACTAAAAACCATTGAATTGTACACTTTAAATGGGTGAATTGTATGGTATATGAATGCCATCTCAACAAAGCTGCTATCAAAAAAAGAAAAAATTACCCCACCAAACTAATTTGTAAATTTACTGCACCTCCGATAAAAATTCAGAAGGGTAAAAAAAAAAAAAAATTCAGAAGGGTTCCCTACATCCTGAATTTGGCAAGTTGATTCTAAAGTTCACCTGGAAGAAGAGCCAAGACAATTTTTACAAAAGGATGATGAAAGAGACTGGCCCTGAAATAATAATAAAACACACTACAAAGGTCAAAAATCCAAGCTGTTGGTTGGTACATGCATAGAAATGGAGATAAAAGGAACAGAAATAAGTAAACCATATAAATAAAGAAATTTATATTATATTATGAAAAGGGATTTCACATGAGTGAAGAAAGGATGTACTATTTATAAATAGTGTTGAAAAAATGAACTATCCAGTTGGAACAGTAACTTTAAATCTCAGCCCCCACTGTACAGGAAAATAAATTACTAATGGAATTTAAAAAGCTAAGTGTAAAATCAAAACCACAAGCATATTAGAAGAAAACATGGAAGAATATTCTTATAATATTGGGGTGGGGAAAGACTTCCTAAGCAATATACCGAATCTAAAAACCATAAAGGAGGAGGTATTTCCTTCATGTCCTTCTCACACTTTGCAATGACTTGTTTAATTTTTTGTGAGCCCCTTAACCCCTGCACTAGATGGGAGGCTCCGTAAGGGCAGGGCCCACATCTGTTATCTTAGTCACTCTATCCTCTGGCACATAGGAGGAGCTCAATAAATATCTGTCGAATGGACAGATTTGACCACATAAAAATTAGGAAGCGCTACATTAGGAGACACAATAAACAAATTTGAGAAGACAAATGATGGTCTGGGAGGAAAAAAAAGAATTAGCTTGAACTATATAAAATTCCCATGGAGGGATGTGTCAAAAATCGTTGAATATTAGCAATTTCATGTGGTTTGACCTAATATTTTTAACACATAGCAGATGAAAAATGAATATATCTAATCCACATAAAGCTCTTACAAAACAAGACCAACAGTCCAATAGAAAAAACTGGATAGGACTTCCCTGGTGGCACAATGGTTAAAACTCCGCCTGCCAATGCAGGGGACATGGGTTTGATCCCTGGTCTGGGAAGACCCCACATGCCACAGAGCGACTAAGCCCGTGCACCACAACTACTGAGCCTGCACTCTAGAGCCCACGAGCTACAATCACTGAGCCCACGTGCCACAACTACCGAAGCCCACACACCCTAGAGTCCAGGCGTGGCAACTGCTGAGCCCTGTGCTTTAACTACTGAAGCCTGTGCACCTAGAACCCGTGCTCCTCAACAAGAGAAGCCACCGCAATGAGAAGCCCACACACCGCAACGAAGAGTAGCCCCCGCTCGCCGCAACTAGAGAAAGCCCGCGTGCAGCAACAAAGACCCAACGAAGCCAAAAATAAATAAATAAAGTTATTTTTAAAAAAACGATAAAACTGGATAAAAGAATTTTTTTTCTTTTAAGCCTACAGCACCTGGTATTCCCAGGCGGTCTCCCATCCAGGTACTAACCAGGCCCAACCCTGCTTAGCTTCCGAGATCAGATGACATCGGACACATTCAGGGTGGTATGGCCATAGACTGGATAAAAGATCTGAACAAGCAGATGACAAAAGAAACAAATGCTAATACACAAAAGAAAAACCACCTCACTGATGAGCAAGTGGAAATAAAAATTGAAACACAAACCATGGTTTATTTGCCAAATTGGTGAAACAAGGACTAAAATACCCAGTTTTGCTAAGGATGTGAAGAGTGCACCCAAACATTAGTGGTTGGAGTATAAACTGCTGTAAACCTTTTTGCAGTGTAATTTTGGAGTGGTACCTATTTGGCATGCTTTTAGGACTAGTAATTTCCGTTCTATGGGCTCTCTTTCAGGGAAACATGTATTTTAACACGAATGCATAAGAAAATATGTACAAGGATATTCATTGAAATGTTCTTTATAATAGCTAAAAATTGTAGATTATTTAAATGTCCTATTATAAAAGAATTGTTTACTATAGTAAAATTTGATGAAAGTAATTGCTGAAAGTGAGGCGGTAGATCCATATGTCCAAACTTGGAAAGCTGGCCAGATATTTGTGAATGAAAACAAGCAAGATAGAGAAAAGTATGAATAAGTTTGATCCCAGTTTTCTGGATACAACAAAGAAAAATAATATATGCAGCTCTATCCACACACAGGAAAAATACACACCAAGAGGTCAATAGTAGTTATCTCTGGTGACGGTGGGGGGGGTAGCAGTGAGGTAATAAAAATTCTATATTGTTTTTATCTTTTTAAATAAATTTATTTAATTATTTGTTTGTTTTTGGCCACGTTGGGTCTTCGTTGCTGTGCGCGGGCTTTCTCTAGTTGCGGTGAGCGAGGGCTGCTCTTTGTTGTGGTGTGCGGGCTTCTCAGTGCAGTGGCTTCTCTTCGTTGCGGAGCACAGGCTCTAGGCACGCGGGCTTCAGTAATTGTGGCATGCGGGCTCAGTAGTTGTGGCTCACGGGCTCTAGGGCGCAGGCTCAGTAGTTGTGGCACACAGGCTTAGCTGCTCCGCAGCATGTGGGAGCTTCCCAGACCAGGGCTCGAACCCGTGTCCCCTGCATTGGCGGGTGGATTCTTAACCACTGTGCCACCGGGGAAGTCCTTGATTTTTTAAAATGAGTATGTACCTCTACTGTTTTGTTTTTTTTTTTAAGAAAAGGAGCAATAAGAAATGTGCTGCCTGCTTTGGAGCAGGGAATGTAGAAGAGGGAGCCACTAAGTTGAGATACCACCAATCTCTAAGTTGGTGCTATCTCTAAGTTGAGATACCACCAATTCTTATAAAGAGCACAGGTATTTAGGTCAAAAGACCTAGGTTTGAGTTTGGGAAGCTCATTTAAAATAGGTTGATACATCTACCTTAAAGAGATATTGGGGGCTACTAAATGAAATCAGGTAAGTCAAAGTACTTTGCAAACGGTAAAGTGCTTTAAAAAATCAGGGTTATATTACTGGTTGGCCTGGCAAGTCCTAGTTTGAAAACTGGAAAAATAAGGGTTAAAGGTACAAACTCCTAAGGAAAAGAGACATGGGTAGGAACTGATAGATTAAGAGAGACTTAAGAGACATATCAACCAATTAGTAGAATGTGTGGACCTGATTTGAACCCTGATTCAAACAAACTATTAAATATATTTATGGGAATCAAGAAAATTTGAATAGTGTTATATATTAGATTATATTAAGGACCTATTAAAACTTTTTAGATGTAATAATTGCATTACAGCTGTGAGTTTCTTTAATCTTTATCTTCAAAAGGTACATATGGAAATATTTATGGATGAAATTATATGGTACTTGACATTGAGATTTGCTTACTCACAAAGATGAGTGGGTGAAGAATGGACAGAGTTATGAAGTTGCATGACAGGTATATAAGGATTTATGGTATTATTTTTTCTACTTGTACATATGCTTTAAACTGAAAAGTTTCTGTAAAAAAAGAATGGGTCCCGCCTTCCTAGTTCTAGGAGGAGGTACCAAACACCCATCTGAAGTCTGCTGCAGAGGTGAAACTGAGAACAGCCTTGCCAAGAAAGGCTTCCTTGCTGAGGAGGGGCAGAGAAGCCCACGTTTCACTGTGTAAACGCTGTGGGTCAGCAATGGTTTCACTGGTCAGCAGGTGAGACTGACAAACCAAACACCCAGATCAGAATGCAGTCATATCTATCAAAGAAAGGCAGAGTGGACTTCCTTGGTGGTGCAGTGGTTAAGAATCTGCCTGCCAATGCAGGGGACACAGGTTTGAGCCCTGGTCTGGGAAGATCTCACATGTCGCAGAGCAACTAAGCCCGTGTGCCACAACTACTGAGCCTGTGCTCTAGAGCCCTCGAGTGACGACTACTGAGCCCATGAGCCACAACTACTGAAGCCCACATGCCTAGAGCCCGTGCTCCGCAACAAGAGAAGCCACCGCAATGAGAAGCCCGCGCACCACAACGAAAAGTAGCCCCTGCTCATTGCAGCTAGAAAAAGCCCGTGCACAGCAACAAAGACCCAATGCAGCCAAAAATAAATAAATAAATAAATTTATTAAAAAACAAAAGAGAAAGGCACAGTGCTTGGTGGGGCTACTGGTAGCAATGGGACGGGCGCCTATAGAAGGTAAAGGAAAATTTGGTACAAAATATAAATGACAGCTAACAAGATAGTTAATATCCAATTAGAACTGCAGCTGCTGAGGATTTCCCTTAATTGGCATAAAACTGGCAATGCCAGCGTTCAGGCCTCACATGTAGATTAATGAATGGATTAATACCTTCCTAGGCTCATCCTTGAATACCATTTCAGAGAAGTACTACTGCAAGAATCAACCCCCAAATCCCAACAGACCAGCTGCATCGCTCTTTAATAAAGTTAAACCACACAGAATTAAGGTGCCTCTGAAAACTGACCTATTAATGTGAGGGGAAAATGAAAGTTCTCCAACAAAAGCTTTATTTATATGCTTTTGCTTAGGGTCACTGGACAGAGTGGACAAGAGTGTGACCTTCCACCCTTACTCCCAGTTCTGCCCTGGCTGCTGTCACTTAAGGGGAACAAGGAATGGCATCATTAGGTTGCCTTACGTTTTGAGTAATGAAAAATAAAAAAGGCTGCCGCATGAAAGACCAAAACACCACGCCTTTGAGTCCCACCAGAAAACCTGAATGGGAAGGATCAAGTGAGACATTTCTTATGTCCTCCACCTCCAAGCGGCTCCACTCCAGTCCCCTTCTCATTACCACCCTACCCCCTGCAATGGCTTTCTATGAAAAGAATAACCTACCACCCTCAGAGTCTGAAGAAGAGGGTTCTGGTCCTAGCCCTGCCACTAATAAGGAGGCAGGGAATCTCACAATCCATCTGTGAAATGAGGGGAGTAGACGGATAGTTTTCTAAAATCCTTTTCAATGTTCTTGTTCCCACATGAACTTCTCTTTGACTAAGAGAACAAAGCATCAGGCCATGACAGATAGGTTTTCCTATGAGTCTTGAAGCACAAGTGACTGAGGAAACCAAAAAAGTGGAGGATACTCGATGCCTTTTAAGACTCTGCCTGATTTAGGCCTGGCTGGAGCAGGTGGCTGCAGCTGTAAGAAAACCTAACTGCTGCCGTGACAGCGAATCACTCTGTTCAAAGTGACAAGAACCCAGTGGGGTAAGAGGTGAAGAAAGAGGAGGAGAAACCAAGGTCCCAGAGCTCTCCTTGGCCCATCCCATTACCTCCAGTGTGAGCTGGATTCTGGCACCTTTCCCGCTCTATACGTCCACATCCTGCTCCTAAGATACAGCATGTGAACTGAAGTGTGAAGGTCTAATGTATAATCTAAAATTCCAGCTTTCACAGATGAGGGCCTGCATTTGAGACGAGTTCAAAATAATCCAAAAGGAACCTCAGTCAAACCATCAAACCATCTGTTTATGGCAGAACATAAATATATCAATTTGGTCATTCTTTGGCAAAGGTCTTCTTAGGTGAGATCTGTGACCATCTCGAGAGAGAAATTCCTGGCTGCTGCTGCAGCTGCTGTTAGAAGAGGTTTAGCTGTGTATTCTAAAGCCACCACCTTTTTTTCAGCAAGACGTGCCCACTGGCTGCACTCTTGGGAAAAACAAACAGACCACAGATAAGAAAGAGCAATAGCTTGTTCAACTTGGTACTCATGCTTCTTACCGACATATTCTGAGAGGAAGACGACAAAGAACGGAGTGACCAGGTCATTAATTCCTTGGACATACCCACTGGCAGGGTGTCGGATGGCCCAAATAAATAGAATTCTTTCGAAGATCTAGGAAAATGAGAAAAAAAGACGACATGATGTTAAATCACGGGGATGTTCTCCCTCCCTCCATTTACCTACCTCACAATTTAACTCAGCGTTGCTACAGAATTTGTAGAAAAAATTTTAAAATACTGTGGACAAAGGCAGTCTACAAATATAAAAAGTTTCTAAGACACTAACTGTTTTTAAACAGGGGTAGGTGCTTCTTGCCCTTTCTCTTTTCAGTATTCAGCCAACGTGATATAAAATTGGGAAACGCAAAGGAGAGTGACACAAATGGCTTAGAAAAAGGTTTGCTGTGGATGTCATTAATTCAGGCCACCATGCTCATTTGTAGATGCTGTTTCTCTATTTCCAGGAGCAAGATATCAGAATATCTAAGTTCTGATACATTTTCTAAATCTCTTTCGGTCATTACAGGATTTAAAGAGGAAATGCCTTCTTTACCACACTCCCCTTTCTCCCTGCTGAGACGGAAGGAGATCTAGATCTGGATTTAGTTCTAACCCAGCTTGACTAGGAACCAGTGACAGACTCTAAATGCAGGAAGTCATTTCACATATCAGGATGCAACCCAGACGTTTACTGGGGACAGGAAGTCAAATAAATCAAATCCTATGGACTCCTCCAGCCAGGAACTTGAGAACAGAGAAGTCAGCCAGGGCCTCCATGGGGAAAGCCTCTGGGGTTAAGTACATTAGCCACAAGAGGCCAGAGGACTAGACTGGGGAGAAAGAAAAAATCTTTTTTTGGCCGCACTGCACAGCACGCAGGATCTTAATTCCCCAACCAGGGATCGAATCTGTGCCCCCTGAAGTGGAAGCACGGAGTCCTAACCACTGGACGACCAGGGATGTCCCTGAAAAGATCTTTATGGTCCTTTTACAGAGTCCGGCCCTGTCGCACTCTGTTACGCTCCTCTCTGTTTTCACTATGCCCTTGGAGCTTTTCCCCTGTCTTCTCTCAGCTTGCTGACACTCATCCCCTGGCTTCATTCTGCTGACCACAACTCCTGGGCCCAATACATTCCTTAGACAGGCTTTGACTGGGCTGCCTCAGGTCTCTGAACCACACCAGAGGGATGACAGAGGTGGTAATGACTACATGCGGAGGGACAGGAGATTTGGGGCCTCCACAGCACCTGGCTCTGCAGAGCCCAGAGTCAGTCAGCTCTGCGGGCAAATTGAAGAGGCCCTCTCGGAGGTCAGGTGCAAGGGAGAAAAAACCGCCCATAGGGAAAAGTAAAAAGGAAGTGGTCGTATGGTTTTGGAGTTGGTTAGCCAGTGTAGGAGAGACGTGGAGAATCTAGACACAATAAAGGATGTTTCCCAGCCCTTGTGTTGAGTCTGCCTTCCAGCTGGCAGAGACAGCCAAGAAATACTCCCACTGTCAACACCCCTGCCCTCGCAGGCAGTGAGAGCAAAGCCCAGCCTGGAAGGAGCTGGCCTCTGCCTCCACTAGATGGGCCCACTTGCTCCCCGGGGCTGAGGGAAGGGTGTGGCGTTCTCATTGGTGTTAGGCCCAACACTCCAATGGGACCCCTCTTACATTCTCTGCTGCTAAATACCCTCCTCCCTCCCTTGAAACTGTGGCTCAAGCTAGACCCACCAGGAAGATCTCAAGAGTTCCCTGCTCCACTCTGTCTCCTCACAACTCCTGTGGCCTGTGTCTGTCTGGATGTCTCTGTTAAAAGCTCTTCCAGATCAATCCTTCTGAAGGACTTATCAGGGCTTCTACTTCACACTATCAGCTCCTTGTGAATACACAAATCCCTGGTGACTGGCTTAAACAATGGCCAAGCGCAGGGAAGCTAACCATTCAGAATCAGGAGACTTGCAATAATCCCTCTCTAGTAAGGATGGGACACTGCAGACACTGCACTCACACTGTACAAGTGAAAATGCCAAAGAGATGGAAATAGATGAGCACCAAGCCTGGTTACCAGGGGAGACCATGGAATCTCCCCTACAGAAAAAGCCTGGGACAATCTTGTCTACCTCTGAGACACCTCTTCTACTAGTGTGGGTAATTCTCACTCACTGTAGTCAATTCTCAAGTATCTTTAGGTTTATAAAACGAGTTTTTCAATATTCAATGTTACTTAATTTATTCTGTTTATGATAACTACAGTCTGCTAGATGGAAAGGTGATTCAAGAAAAATTGGGAAGACTACAGTTTGAATTTCTTTCTCTGTAGGCAGGTTCCACTACTAGGAGCAGCCTTTTAAATAAACTACTTTCCCTGTCTCCAAATTTAAAGTAACCATGCACAGGTAAGAGAGAAGAATCGGAACATCTTCAAGTTAAAATGAGGAATAAGCAGGGCTGAGCCATGGGAAACTGAACAGGAGACACAAAGGGATCCTGGGCTGCTTTCAGCTTCCTTTGAGCTGACTCTTACAGGTAAAATAATGGTGTCACCCTCAAAATCTTCTTTATGCTAGTGGTAAGTTATGAGGGATCTCATCAGTAGACATATCTATATTTAAACGGAATTATGAGTATAATCTAAAGTCAAACAGAAATTATTTTGAGCATTTTTTATCATGTTTTCTCTATTATGAGGATGAGTGAAAATATAATTCAAAGAGCACTTACATCCAGTATCCTAGCTACTATGAAGCTGCAAAGGAAATCCCTAATCTTGAGGAGTTTATATCAATACTTACTGCTTGGTCAAAAGATTAACAGTCCCACTGAAACCTTTCATATGCTTTGCCAACTTGTTAGGTCTCAACATATCACTACTAATTGACTTCTGGGTAGGTATCCGAAAGAATTTAAAACAGGGACTCAGATATTTGCACACCCACGTTCACGGCAGCATTACTCACAATACCCCAAAGGTGGAAGCAACTCAAGTGTCCACTGACAGATGGCAGATCAACAATATGTCTTATACAAATATAATGGAATATCATTCAGTCTTAAAAAGGAAGGAAGGGGGGCTTCCCTGGTGGCGCAGTGGTTGAGAGTCCGCCTGCCGATGCAGGGGACACGGGTTCGTGCCACGGTCCGGGAAGATCCCACATGCCACAGAGCGGCTGGGCCAGTGAGCCACAGCCGCTGAGCCTGCGCATCCGGAGCCTGTGCTCCGCAACGGGAGAGGCCGCAACAGTGAGAGGCCCGCATACCACAAAAAAAAAAAAAAAAAAAAAAAAAGGGAAGGAAGGGGACTTCCCTGGTGGTCCAGTGGTTAAGACTCTGTGCTTCCTATGCAGAGGGCACGGGTTCGATCCCTGGTTGGGGAACTAGGATCCCACATGCCGCGTGGTGCGGCCAAGAAAATAAATAAATAAAAATAAAAAGGAAGGAAATTCTGACACATGCTACAACATGGATGAACCTTGAAGATATTATGCTAAGTGAAACAAGCCAGTCACAAAAGGACAAATACTGTATGATCCCACTTATTTGAGGTACCTGGAATAGTCAAATTCATAGACACAGAAAGTAGAATGGCCGTTGCTGGGGGATGGAAAGTTATCGCTTCACGTGTACAGAGCTTCAGTTTGGGAAGATGAAAAAAAGTTGTAGAGATGGATTGTGGTGATGGTTGAACAACAATATGAGTGTACTTAATGTCACTGAACTGTTCGCTTAAAAATGGTTAAAATGGTAAATTTTGTTACGTATGTTTTCTACACACACACACACACACACACACACACACACACCACTACCAGCTAGATAAAGCAGAGCAAACACAGGACTAGGAATTCTAGGGTGTAGTTTCTGTCTTCATTCTGTCACCAGGTAGACTCAAGATGCTAGGCAAGTCCCTTAGCCTCTCAAAGTGCTACTCAGCCCACAGGTTTGTTATGAGGATTGAATGAGAATGCATAAGAAAGTGCTCTGAAAGGACCAAAGCTCCATATGGGAACACAAGGTACTATCACGATTAGCCTTAAACCTGCCCATGCCTGGAGGGAGGGCTAAGCACACATCCACACAGATGGTGCCACAGAAGGATGGGGGGAGGAGGACTGAGAATGTTGAGCACTTCCCTCACCTCCTGTACAAGTGGTTGCTGGAACAATGGAATGAGAGGATTCGTCCTTGGAATGTCGATGTGAATCTGAAAAAGAGAAGCCGTATCCAAAAACACAAATGCCAGTTGTTCTTTTGAGAAGTCATTTTCTTAGGAACCGGAAATCAAGGGAGTAAGAGCGAGAGCACAATTTACCTTTAGGAAGAATTGACTGACATACAAAAATAGTCTAGTTAAACCTACCTACCTGTGCATCTGGAATACGTTCCCATGACAGCAATAGCTTTTTGAACAGTGAGGAAACCTTCCCAAATAAACCACTTACACCAAACAGCAATAGGCTTCACAACTTAAGAGAATCACCCGCTTTTTTCCTGTTGTCTGGAATCTGTTTTACTCTGGGCTGCTACTTATTTAACAGGTATGATCAAAATGTGTATGTCTCTTTCAGATTCTTACTCAACAGTTCCCAAGAAGTAAAAGAGCTCTGAAAGCTGCAAAAACATGCCAGGATAGAGAACTAGAGGGAGCTGGCCTTTAACAGCTGGCACTGAAAGTTCTGACTTCTGTTACCAAAGAAGTCATGATGATTGGTTTTGGCTTCGGGACTTCCCAGATGTCTAACAATCCTAAGGACTGTGTCAATAGCCACAGAGGCTACTTCAATTCTTGGAGCTTGTTGTAGACAGTTGCCTCCCCCAGTATTTTCCCCTCTGCAACCACGAGACTCCCCTTCACACCCTCCACCTTTCCGCAGGCTGTGGGGACCACTATGCGCAATGATAGAACACTCCCTGCTAAGGCCGCTGACAGCTACGGCTCCTGCAGACAGACAAACATGGTTGCTAAAGAGGCACTGCAGCTGCCAGAAGGACACACTGATGTCACAGTCCAGAGGGATGGACCACAGAGTGAACTCATCTTTCAGCTTGTGTCCCATAACCCTTACCACTCTCTGTGTGGTCTGTGGACCAGCAGCAGGTGGCATCACCTGGGAGCTCATTAGAAGTGAAGGTCTCACCCCAGGCCTCTTACCATAATCCCTAGTCGGGATTTTATCATAATCCTAGATGATGTGTACGCACATTAAAGTCAGAGAAGCACTGCCACTGACCAGGACCCCCCAGAATCTATCTATTTAAAATGGCTAAGATAAGAGCCACTGAATTAGAAAGAGGGGAAGTAGTTCTGGGAATAAATTTAATTCCTAACCAGCACACTGTAGCCTGAAGACTTGGAAAACTCGCACCCCAAGAGCACTTCCAGGAGCCACACCTTAAGATTATGACTAGTGAGCAAAAGGGCAGCAGGCGATGACTGTACCTGTCTGTAGGTATCCTGGTGATGTTCCTCATTTCGAGAGTCATAATACTGTTCAATGAAGCCAAAATACTCCTCCCGCTTCCGCTGCAAGGTCAACTTCCTCCTCTCGGTGTTTGCTGGGAGATAGCCCTGTAGACAGGACTGCTAGTCAGATGGGGACAGGCACCGGTTGGATGAATCCTTAATTTTTATTTTAGCCTGAGCAGTGGCTTGGAAACTATCAAAGGAACCAAAAGAAAGCTGCCAAGACACAAGCGTAAATCCCATCTTGGTTCTGGCCACCCAGTGTTTGCCCTCTCCTCATTCAATGAGATGCACATGTGGGCAGATGAAGCACGGCCAACCAGGGTTATTTACCCCTGCACTGCGCTAGGAGCGGGTACTACTGGAGCACTGCGGAGCTCCAGAGCTGGCAACAGTAGAGAAGCGAATGTAGGTCAGTAGGAGGGAACTGGACCCGAGTCAGGACCTCCTGGGGCTGCGTGTGCACGAGGCAAACCTTCCCAGGGTCACGGGGAGGTGGCCACCTCTGTGGCATATCTCAGTGGTGTGCCACGTGAGTCGGTGCCGGTTACACATTCTTTTCTACGGTAACATTCAGAATTACCAGCTTAGGAACCTGAATGGAATCTGCGACACAGCAGCTGCAACGTCCAGACACAGAACTGCTGGCAGCAGCCCCCCTCCTGGCCCCAGCTCCAGGCCAACTTACATTCTTATCCCTGGTCTAGATCCCACTCTCAATTCTTACATCTCCTGTTCCCCTTCCATTCTCACCACATCTACTTCTAATAGCATTCAAACTTAGAAGAAGCAGGGGCAATGATTACACGGCTACAAGACCGGGGGTGGGGGCAGTCAGGAGAGAGCCGTCCTCTTGCAGGCAGCTAAGGGATACATTCCATAGCGAGCAAGCGAGCTAGCGCCTGGAGAGCAGGGGCTGTGCCGTCTTCACTTCCCTATATCCTCACAGCACCTGGCACCATGCCTGGCGAACAGCAGGCCCTCAATAAATCCTTGTAGGATTTATTGAACGAATGAATGAATTTTACAGGCTCAGGAAATCAAAGTGTTCGTATCACAGTGACAGGCACAGTGCTCCGTTACTTAGTGAAAGTGGGACTAGTGCAGGCTTCTGAGGGAGGCCCGTTTATCAACTCTTCACAGTTGCAAAGTGGGTTTCAACCACCTTGGTTATTCCTACTGAAAACGGAGGGAAGCCCAGGGAATGTGGGAGCCTGTTCAAACAAGTGCTGGCTCACCCCGCCTCACTGTATTCTTCCTCCTCGGGGCTGAGAAGGCGAGATCAGGACTATAGGCACAAACGTGTGCTCTTCTACATGTGTGGGAATAAACTCTCAAGAATGTGTTTCTTTATGCAAAGCAATAGGACTACGGTCCCACAGGTCTGCCACATCCGGTAGGACTAGAGAAGTCTACGGTGCAAGACTTATGTGACCAGACTAACCTCAGCAGGTAAGAAGGGCTGTGTGAGGCTCACGCTTCTCTACACAGTGGGTAGAACTCACCGACAGGAGTCTCCAGGTTACAGGCCGAACCTCCCTGGGAACCCCTGGCCAGCTACACTTCCTCAGTTCATCTGCAAATAGATAAAGGCTTTGTTGGATTTAGCCCTTCCCACAGATGCCCTAAGACAAGCCTC
The DNA here is from genome assembly GCF_963924675.1 of Phocoena phocoena. Taxonomy (NCBI): domain Eukaryota; kingdom Metazoa; phylum Chordata; class Mammalia; order Artiodactyla; family Phocoenidae; genus Phocoena; species Phocoena phocoena. The sequence goes on along the minus strand of NC_089228.1, from coordinate 67,932,086 downwards.
AGCCAGCGCTGCCTGGTGCCTCCCACCATTCCAGTAGGACGATTGCCATCGCCACCGCCACCACTGCCGCTGCCACCACCGCCACCAGCTACCGACAAGCACAGGGAAAAAGCCCAAACACAGCCCTGAGCAGCAAAGTGCTCTGCAGCAGTGATCCAGTCAGCTCAGAGATTAGAGTTAGAGGGGAAGAGAAAGGCCGGTAGGTGTGGATTTCAGTAAGAATCACCTGGAGGTAGGGGAGACCAAAGCCAGAATAGCTACAGGCCACAGAATCCAGTCCCACCTAATTTGGTCCCTAATTCCTAGTAACATATTTCTGACTTAATACCTGCATGTCACTTCAATGGGCACCAGATCAGGAGATGCTGGAAAAGTAAAAGAAGGAAGAATAAAGAGCAATAGCTTCCAGGTCTCTGAGAATTCCAGTCACCAAGAGGTCCTAGCTTTTGCCCAGGGCTCACGGGGACTCACCTAAGTCAGTGTTGTGGCTGGAGAGAAGCTGACGGAATTTTTCTAGGCGGGTTTTCTCCCGGACAGTCATCGGGGGTGCCCCAGAAGCGTTCTGGTCCGAGATCCGGGCAACAAGGGGGATGATGGGTCGGAGAGGGAGTGACTGCTGTTTGTGGAGTGGGTTCCTCAGGCATGTATCACCTGAGATAATTTGAAAGTGAAAGAGAACAAGCTGTGTGAAGAGCACAGATTCTGAGAAACCCTAAACCCGACTGTTGAGCACTGGTCTCCTCCACCAGAGCTGTGGCTTCATGGTTTGTGCACTGCCTGAAGGTGCTCGGTGTAGAGCGGCCAGGGGATGGAAACCCAGCTGTGCTCCATTCATCTGCCCAGGGGGAGGGCTGCGTTTTTATCATACATACCAAGGCACCTTATGTGCAAACAGAGACTCCAGCTGCGGTAGCAAATTTGACAACTTTTTTTGTGACTTCAGAGGAAAATCAATTGTTTTCTTTCTACCCCAACCCGGAACTTTTCTTGGTGCCTAATAGCAAGTTTTGGGGCAATGCAGTCAAAGGCAGTGCTTGCCTTCCTTTTCCACATCACAGAGCACAGAGAAAATGACACTGTAAAGCACACCACAATGAAAGGAGGTGGCTGCTCTCCCGAAGCCCCAGCCCTAGCCAGCTGCCCCAAGGGCTAAGAGGGTCAATACCTGTGGCACAACTCTCACCTGTTCTTGGCCCACTAGTTGTGCTCTGCACACAGGTGAGAGGCTCTGGCCTAAGGCAGGCTCCTCTGTGCTCGCATATTTCTCACCAGCCAATCACATTTCTCTAATTGAAATAACAGGAACACAGACTCAAGCTGAACTCTGTGTCCAGTTCTAGACACTTCTAAACTAGATGGTAGGTAGGAGAAATGAGCAGTATAGGACTAACATTTATTGAATGCTTATTAAGGCATTATGCTCGTCACAGTTACATATGACCTCTCATTTGATGCTTACAACGTACGGTAGGAATTTATCACTATTTTAGAGATTAGGAAACTGTAGCTCAGAGAGGTTAAGTAATTTGCAGGAGAGAGCCGAGATACCACCTTAGGTCTGCCTGACTCCAAAACCCTTATTTATTTTACTACCCCAAATGAAACTCAGTTTTAAATTCTGACTGTCCTTTCATGACTGCTTCATATTCTTTACATATTAGGGCCTTAAAAAGTAGTAGTCACAACAAGAATAAAACAGTGAATACTCATCAACCAGCATGACAAGAAGGTTTACAGAAACAAGTGCCACGGAGTACTTGGCTTGGATGCCTAGTGTAACACAGGGCCTAGGAAACGCAGACCACACGCTGCAGAGCTCAGACCAGTGTGCACTTTCGCAATCAGTGACTGACAGACAGATGCTCCCAGGAGGGAACCTCGTAACAGGAATGCTCTGGGCAGTCCTGGCTGCACAAGGGCAGCTCATTAGGGATTGTGGTGGGGCCTTCCCTCACACTGGGACCCTGTGGAGACCCTCAATCACATGTGAAGACACTTTCCACAGCCTGTAGCTGTGGCCACCCGGTCAATGGACACTGAATGCCTGTCCTGAGCACGTCATTGAAGGTTCAAGCTAGGGCCCAAATCAGCCACGGAAAGTGACTATGGAATGATTTTAAAGGCCTTTCAGCCTAATTTCCTGACCACAACCGTAGTCTGAAACTGTAAAAGAAGTTCTCTTAGAACATGAGCCAGGACACACGTCAGCGCTCTGACATTCTACTTTCTTTTCATCCTTTACCAGTCAGCTGTTTTAACTTTCACTAGCTTGAGGGCACTTCCCCCTCCGGCTCAGAATAACTTGCTTCCATAAAACCCTTCAGGGCAACATTAAATACAGCAATGGATATTTAAAAGAGTACACCGAGCATCCCCAAACATCTGATAAAACCACCATCATCTCAACCAGTTACTGCTGCCAGTTTCCTGAAAAGAAAGGGTATCTCCTCCCGCCCCAACCAACCTGGTGGGCAGGGAGCCGTGACACAGGGACTCCGTCCCTCAGGAACAGCAAAAAAGACAACCTATGCTAGTGGCTGTTGCCCACAGCTGAGGAGGTCAACCAACAGTGCCAAACATTTGTGAAATTCGGCCACTAACAACTGTAACTACATATGGTCAATAGTCTTCAACCTGACCAGGCCTAAAGCAATGTGAAGCAACCAAACCACAGAAGTTTTGGACCTCACCACAGGTAAAGGAAGAAGAGAATGGCAGGCAACACTCAGGTGTCAGGAAGTGAAACCCCGGGTCCCAGGGCCAGGCAGCCATCCAGGTGGGAGGAGTAAGTACAGCTCAGGACCAGTTAGGCTCACTGATGTCCCTCAGGCTTGATCTCGCCTATTTATCACCCAGTAGAAGATGTGAGGGAGGCCCTAAAAAAACCTGTTTTTATTTAAAATGCACTCTGTTGAAGAGGCTGAGCCTAAGGAGGGGAGCTGGACAGACTTACTGGAATTTCTGGACAGCTGGGCGTCACTGCTGGACTTTATAACCTTGTAGCTGGCAGGAACTTCGGATGTCGTTGACTGGGATCGTTCTGGTTTCACTCTCAGCTTGCTATGGTTTTCCAGCACTTGGGCAGCAGTTGCCAAAGCAACTTTTGAGTTCAGAGTTTGGAAAGAAGGGGAGGAAAAGTCCTCTTCCTCGTCGTCGCCAATGTCCCAAGCATCACTGGTGTTCCGGGCAAACTCATGAAAACTGGAGGCCTTCTTATTCTTCAGAGGAACCGTGCTGACTTTTGACCGCTCTTTAATGAAGCTTTAAGAAAGGAGACACCGTTACGAAGGAATGGTCTGACACATCTGACCATCTCACTTGCTTAATATAATATTAATAGTATTATAAACTATCTCATGCACAATCATTACCTTCTTCGAACAAAAACTATCCATTTCCATTCCTCATCTGATGCATCCAGACCACCTCTATGCTGCAGAGCCAGACAAAACAAGGACAGCAACGCTCTCCAAATATTCCATGTGCTCCTCTATACTTTCCAGCCCCCCTGCACTTAGGTGACGCTATATGACTAGTTCTGGCCAATGGGCTAAGGAGAGAAGTGAGGCAGTCCCTTCGGAGCCAAAGTATAAAAGAACAGGTGTGAGTTCTCTGTAAGCTTTCTTCTATCATGACAACTCCAGATGGTGGTGCCTCCCTCAGCCTGGATAACAGAGTGACCACGTGGAGCAGAGCCTGCCCACCACATGCACCTGACTCTACTCTGGACAGGTGGTGTGAGTGAGAAATAAGCCTTTGTTGTGTCAATCCACTGAGATTTCAGAGTTAATCTGTTATGACAACATAACCTAAACTATTTTTTAAAGCAGGACATCAACTACTGGTAGAACAAGAGACAATTTTAGGTAGCCCACATGTATTACGAAACACTGAGTTCCAAAATGAACAAGTTGTTCCCTTTTTATTCTGTTGAAGTCCTGCTGCCCTTGAGGAGAGATCTGAGTTCGCTGCCACTCTGTCTTTACAACTATTTTTTAACAAAGTGAGGGCAGTCTCAGGATCAACATTTTATAAGAACAGAATCTGGCTTAGAATTTAATTAATAAGATTGTTTCGTGTTTCACTGTATTTATTTCTAAGGTTACTTTCTATTTTTGGCAAATGATACTGGTTTGCCACTTAGGGAACTAATAAGGTTTATCTTAAAAATAAATTAACTGAGTACATACAAGTTTATTTTTTCAAATGTATTTAATAAATAATAGCGTAGAATACAGCAAAAAAAATCGTGGAGACAGTACATGACTGAATAATAGAAATAAACTGCACAATAAATGTAATGCGCTTTAATCATCCCGAAACCATCTCCCCACGCCGCCCCCCAGTCCATGGAAAAACTGTCTTCCATGAAGCCAGTCCCTGGTGCCAAAAAGGCTGGGGACCACTGATGTAGACCTTTCCTACTTTCCTGCACTTTTCCTCTTTTTTTTTTTTTTTGGCTGCACCATGTGGATTGCGGGATCTTAGTTCCCTGACCAGGGATCGAGCCCGTGCCCCCTGCAGTGGAAGTGTGGAGTCTTAACCACTGTACCGCCAGGGAAATCCCCCTGAACTTTTGCTCTCTGTGAACTCCTTAAGGTCTGGGGGCCCTTATTCTGGTTCCAGGGGACTAGGTAGTTGGGACATTTCTAATTCAGTCTTAATTAGCATCCCTGAGGACTGGAATGCGAGGTGTAAAAACATCATTAAAATGCCTGTTTTCCTCAGCAAGGCAGGGCAACTCTAGACTAAAAACAAGGCTGTGCTGGAAGAGCTGAAGTTTCCCCATTTCCGAGAGATGTTTCTTCCCTTTGGGTAGAGGTGGGTGGTCTAATACCCATCCCATCTCCCTAGATATGTCCAATAGTTATTCTGAAAGATAATTGTTCCTAACATTGATAAATACAGACTCGTAACTCATACAGCTCATCGGAAAGTCCCTATTGTTAACACCAAAAAAGATATCACTGAGGCATATTTTCAAACACTAGTCTCGCACAAAGGAAAGGAAAATATATCACGCTATCACTGAGGATGCAGGAGATAACATAAGATTACAAGAAGTAACAGTTCAAACGTGAAGGAGGGCTTCCCTGGTGGCGCAGTGGTTGAGAGTCCGCCTGCCGATGCAGGGGACACGGGTTGGTGCCCTGGTCCAGGAAGATCCCACATGCCGCGGAGCGGCTAGGCCCGTGAGCCACGGCCGCTGAGCCTGCACGTCCGGAGCCTGTGCTCCGCAACGGGAGAGGCCACAACAGTGAGAGGCCCGCATACCGCAAAAAAAAAAAAAAAAAAAAAACATGAAGGAAACAAGATACCATTCTCCACCCACTAAATCAGTAAAGATTTAAAGATGCATCCTCTTTGGTGCTAACTAAGGTGTAGTGAGACCAGCTCTCTAATACTGCAGGTGGGGGTGTATGTTGTACCACCTTCTGGAAAACAATCTGGCAACGTACACACCATGAGCCTGAAAATGATTCATAATTTCTGACCATAAGAAAATAATCATTGAATCAAACAAAGGTGATCTAAAACAGTTTATAATGGTATTATTTATTTTGGTTAAAAACTACAAACAATATAAACATCTAGAAATTGCAAATGATGAGATATATTATGTTTCAGCCACCAGATAGAATGCTATACTGCTTAATGAAAATCACATCTTGAAGGCTATTTAATAACACTAGAAAATGACCTCAATAAAGTGAAAATTGAACCAAAATTATATATTTTTTATGATCTCTATATTTCTTAGAAAGTATATGCACAGAAAAGACCAGGAATAAAATGCATCAAAATGTTAACATTGCTTATCTCTGGGCTATGGAATTATAGGTGATAAATTTAATTTTTATACTTCTCTGAATTATTCATGTTTTCTACAATGAGCATATTATTTTTATTAATCATTGGAAAAGGTTGTTTTGTTGGCTTTTGTCAATCCCCAAAGTAAGAGTACTGAATGAACAATCAAAAATGAACAAGACGGCTTCCCTGGTGGCGCAGGGGTTGAGAGTCCGCCTGCCGATGCAGGGGACACGGGTTCGTGCCCCGGTCCGGGAAGATCCCACATGCCGCGGAGCAGCTAGGCCCGTGAGCCATGGCCGCTGAGCCTGCGCATTCGGAGCCTGTGCTCCGCAACGGGAGAGACTACAACAGTGAGAGGCCCGCGTACCGCAAAAATAAAAAAGAACAAGAGCCCAAATCAAAGAAAACAAAACTGAGGCAATGCAACGCAAAAATCTGCATGTCAAAAATCTATGAGCCAGTAAAGGAATTATACCCCAATAAAGATTTTTTTTTTAAAAAAAAAGGATCTGGAAATATTAAAAAAAAAAAAATTATCCATGAGCCAGAGGCAAATTACTTCTCTGCAGACCTCTTGAGGCTGTATGTTCTGGAGTCATCACTATGCTTCTCCTCTGTGAAAGGAGATCTAGGATCCACAACCTGCAGTACTCACCTCAGTGGGTTCACTGTCAAGAACAAATAGGTGGATGTGTAAGAAAGATCTGCCATCAAAAAAATGCTGCATAGGAGTATGTAGCTATTGTTATTGTTTTCCTCCTTAGAGACCACGTGTACCTCAAGATTGCACAGGACGATTCCAATGGAGTGATAAAGAGTACTTTGGATGCCAAGGTTATTTCTTTTTTCTTTGGTTGATGTTTCTTAAATACCCTCTTGATGTCTTAAGAATTCTTTAAATAAACCACAAATCAAGAAGCTGAATTTTAACTCAGGTCAAAGAACTGACTAGATGCTATTAGTCTAACATTGGGTGAAGCATATGCACACCCTGGAGTGGATCAAAACACTGCACCAGGGACTTCCCTGGTGGCACAGTGGTTAAGGATCTGCCTGCCAGTGCAGGGGACCTGGGTTCAAGCCCTGGTCCGGGAAGATCCCACATGCCGCGGAGCAACTAAGCCCACGAGCCACAACTACTGAGCCTGCACTCTAGAGTCCGTGCTCCGCAGCAAGAAAAGCCACGGCAATGAGAAGCCCGTGCACTGCAACGAAGAGTAGCGCCCCTCCGCTACAACTGGAGAAAGTCCACGTGCAGCAACGAAGACCCAATGCAGCCGAAAATAATAATAAATAAATTTAAAAAGCAAACAAAGAAACAAACAAAATACCGCACCAAGAGATGGGCCATGGTGAGTGTCAGTAAAATATTAATCCAGATAATTCTAGCTGTGGGTGCCTTTGGCTTATAGGCTGCCTAATTTTAACATGGTCCCAACTAATCTATAACTAACCTGAGGTACAATAATGCCACAGTGTGGCTTGAAGTTTAACCAAAATTACTTAAACAGAACTATATCAAAGTTACAACCAACCTGGCCTCGCATAGACACCTTCACCATACCTCCTTACGTCTGTATGCCAAATTACAGTTTGTTTGTTATATGGGTTAGGAAACAAAAGATCAATCATTCTGTGATTTGATTAATACTATGTTGTTTTACTGAGACGACTGTTCACTTAATAGAAATACAACACAAATTTATTTAGAAAAATAACGTTTGACACTGGTAAAGGGGTGTGAAGCAAGTGGGGAATTTGCTAAATCCAGTGTGGCTTCACATGAACTAGATTGATAACTCAGAACTAGGATATCAAGTCAGAAAACAATAAATTTAGAAGTTTATCATACCATCAAGTGGCCAATGGGGCCGCTCTGCGGTAAGACTAGTTTTATCTGAGCTATAAAAATTATTGCAGGCAATATTATCACTAATGGTAATAATTTGGCAAATGGAAGTCAATATACACAGACAGGTAATGACTTGTGCTCGTGCAGTTTAGATGACTGAAGACCCAATGTAAAGGCTTCTGCTGTAATGAGGATTAACCACACAGTAATTAACGGTAGCTTGAAGTGGAACGGTAATCAGGCAGCGGAGAAAGTAATAAAAATGTCCCAACAAAGGTACTCAAATAAGAGCATTAAATGTTTTATTGTAACAATCTGGAATTGTAAAATGGTCCAGTGCAGACCTAGATGTTGTCCCAGATTGTAGAGTGGTAATACCAAACCACTACATGCACAAAAAAGGGATGCAATTTATTCAGTGATAATTATATTCCTCCCAAATTGCAGAGCTAAATAACTACTTCTACTGAAAGTATGAATGCAGCTCTGCTGAATGACCAGTGGAAACATTCATGGTTTTATATCATTAATAGGTGGGAAAAAGGGACTTCCCTGTCGGTCCAGTGGTTAAGACTCCGCGCTTCCACTGCAGGGGGCGTGGGTTTGATCCCTGGTCGGGGAACTAATATCCCGTGTGCTGTGGTGTAGCCAAAAAATGAACATAAAAATAAATTAAAAATAGGTGGGAAAAACAAGAGTATATCAAGTTTGCCTTGGCAGTCTGGGATATGGTGATATTCCTCAACACCTGCCCTAAATACAGAATCAGGGAAACCTCAGTTGATGACAGATGCAGAGAAGGTATGGTGACTCTGACCCAAACATAAAATAGGATAGTACATCCCACTGCCTTATATACAGGTGGATGGCAGATTTTACATTAGCCATGTGTTTATCAACGGCCATTATAAATTATGCTGTAATGGATCTATTACCAATCAACAAATCCTGGCCGTGAACAGAACTGGCTACAAGGAACAGAATACTCAACTATGACGCTTAAGTTGTAAAGACCACGATGTCAGGGCACTGAGCTGGTGTCTCTGCAATTCTCTTGTCTTTCCCTCAGGGTACAAGTTAACTGTTACTGTTCTTCACATCTCATTTTCTTTTTTTTTTTTTTTAATTAATTAATTTATTTATTTTTGGCTGCGTTTGGTTTTCATTGTTGTGCCTGGGCTTTCTCTAGTTGTGGCAAGCAGGGGCTACTCTTCGTTGCAGCGTGCGGGCTTCTCATTGTGGTGGCTTCTCTTGTTGAGGAGCAAGGGCTCTAGGCGCACAGGCTTCAGTAGTTGTTGCATGCAGGCTCAGCAGTGTGGCTCGTGGGCTCTAGAGCGCAGGCTCAGTAGTTGTGGCGCACGGGCTTAGTTGCTCCGTGGCATGTGGGATCTTCCCAGACCAGGGCTCGAATCTGTGTCCCCTGCATTGGCAGGCGGATTCTTAATCACTCCACCACCAGGGAAGTCCTTCGCATCTCATTTTCACACTAACGCATTGAAAAGCAGGAAATGTGAGTGGAGGCAAAATGCAGCTTTCTTCACAAAATGTTCTCTCTCTGGTCAAAAAAAGAAAATCCTTCCAAGAACCCTCCTTCAGGAGACTTTCTTTTACATCTCATTGGCCAGAACCAATGAGATGAGCCCATCATAGACCAGTCACTGGTATTACCAAGGAATTATTATAAAAGGCTTAAACTAACCCAGATACCTACTCTAAGTACACTGTCACTGGCTCAAGAACTGAATAGAACTGTGGTTCCTGAGCAAGGAAGAAGCAGGTACAGGAAAGACTGTTGGGAAGGTAATTAACAGTGCCTGTTACACTGGCCAACAGACCAGAGAGTCCATGGATGGTAAAACGAGGAAATAAAATTCATTATACTTAATGAAAGTATCACAAAAGTACCACAGAAAACATGTTTCCCCTTAAGAAGATCTAATACAAGGTACATACTAAGAAACGTTAAAGAAAAACCCATTGTCTAAGTAAAGGCAGGGACTTCATTCCTTCATTCCATAAATATTTACTCAGTGCCTAATATGTGCAACCTGCTGGTCTAGGTGCTAAGGGTACAGTGGTGAACAGAGAGCTTACACTCTAGCGGTTCCTGATATAAAAATTGTGCATTTTACAGAAATGAACAGCAGTCATGCCTCTATAGTAATTCAGAAGACTGTACCTTCTACACATTGGCCAAATTGCAAAAAGAATGAGTTGGTGGAATTATAGAAAGTTCACCACACATTAAGTTATTAAAAGAATATTAAAATATTGATGATGCATATTTGATAAGGTATTTTTCTAGGTATTCAAAATATTTTAAGGTACATTATCTTTACTTCCCCGTTGACTATGAAGAAAGAAAGGGTAGATATTATCACACGGGCCCCTGAAGGATGAGAACCTAGGTCTCCTGTACCTCTCAAATCATTCAGCTTTCATTACAAGCAACAACTTTCCTAGAAATAAGTCTCTAAGATTAAGCCTGCTCAAAGATAGAGGCAAAAGTTCTCAGAACATGCGAGAAGACGACCCACCTCCTCATTTAAATTTATTGTGGCTGAATGATGGCCTATGAGAGAAAGATGTGATAAAGCGATAATTGGGGATACAAATACACACCCACACATCTTGGATTTAACTAGGGTCTCTGCTGTGTTAAAAAATAATTTACTAGAATTTTACTAGAAGAAATAGCCTTCAGGACAGGGGGTGGGGTGGGATTAAAAAAGAAAAAGAAAAAAGAAAAAAAAGAAATAGTCTCCAGGGAGCTTTTAACTTCATTGTCTGGCTGGGTTTCCTTGAGTGTGTCAAAGAGAAAGAGGACCTGAAAACTGTCAGTCCCACAGTTATGTTCTATTTGCCTCAATTCTCAGAGAATAAGGAAGAGGGCAGACCTATATATATACTCAGAAGCAATGGGCCCCAGAAACCAGAAGAAGGCCATCAATCATTCAATTTCAGGACAATATTTAATCAATAAGGACCTTCTCACAGAACAGAGAATCCAACACCAAACCCCTACATATACCAGCTTCCAATATAAGAAAAAAATCTCTGATGTAAGTTAATTTTCCACTTAGTAATGGACTGCTTAGAGGTAAGAAGATTGCTCATCTTCTGATCCAAAATAGAGCAGAGGAGACGCCAGAAAAGGTCCAAGTGGAAACTGTCATTTCAACAAAGTAGGGGAGGGTTTCGGGGTTTTAGGAGAAGTACATGCATGAAAGGAAAAATATCTTGACTTACTTTTTGGTGAGCCGAGGGTCCAAAGGAGGGTGCTGTGCTCCATACACGGGCTGGATGCTAAAAGCAAGGAAAAAAGGAAGAAGCAAGTTGTCAGGAAAGTAAATATGTTGGGTGAGTACCACCTGAATCACAACATTGGAAGGGACTTTGAGAAGCAGGTTGCCTCCAAGAACAACTATACCCAAGCCAAAGGATAGCACCCTACTCTTTAAAACAAAAATGTTCATCTTCCCTGGTGAGGTTTCAGTGCCCTACGTAACTGACTGTCAGGAAGTTCTATCTGTAAAGAAGGCAGCACGGAAAGGCTTTAGAGTTGGAGAGAACAGAGTTCAAATGCCAGTTGTGGCATCTACTACCTCTATAAACTTGCATTAAATTACCTGACCACTTTGAATATGCTTTCTCATCTATAAAATTGGAATATCACCTACCCCGAAGGACCACTTGGACTACAAGACAGTGAAGGAACACCACAAATCAAGAGTAGAGTGACCCACGGGACTCTCACACACTGCTGGTAGGGGTATAAAGAGATACGACCACTTCAAAAATGTTTGGCTGTATCTAGGACGAACAAAATATGCATACCCTAAGATCCAGTCTTTTCACTCCCAAATATGTATCTTTAGAGAAATATATAGATATGTGCATCAAGAGATACATATAAAAGTGTCCATAGCATTATGGATCCTTTTAGCCCCAAACTAGAAACAACCCAAGTGTCTATCAACAGAGAAATAAACTGTCATGTGTTCACATAATAGAATACTTTACAGCAACGTAAATAAATGGAGTAAGGCTGAAAGTAATGTGAATGGATCTTACCAATGTCATGTTGAGCAAAAAAGCAAAGAATAAAAGAGTAGATACTACATAATTATATATATATATATATATATATATATATATATATATACACACTTCAGAAACTGACAAAAATGATTTCTATTGTTTAGGGATGCATCCATAGTAGTAACACTATAAAGAAAGCAAGGACTGATTAACATAAAAGGACGTGGTTATCACTGAGGGGAAGGAAGGAGATGTGAGAGAGAATAGACACAGGGGGATTCTGGGGTGTTCACTTTGAGATTATTTATCAAGTATTATACCAAACAATTGTTTCATGTACTTTTCTGTAGTAGTGCACAGTTTTTTAAAAAAAAGAAAAAAAGAGTGACCTGAAAATAATTGTTTATCAATCCAAACTGCTAAGTACAAAGGTGACAGAAAAACATGTTTCAATATGTAAGAACTCAGGGAATATGGTCTCCCTGACTCCTTCCTGAAGAAACTACTAGAGGAAAAACTTCTATTAATAATGAAATAAATGGAGAAACTATAGCAAAAGGACTGATGGAGAGCATTTAATTGATTTTACCTTAAGCCTGAGTCTTAAATTTGAGGCTTTATGGTTGCAGAAGAGAATGTAAAAATAATGTAATTGGCAAATGTTAAAGTGGGATGGAGGAAAAAGTAGATTGAAATAAGTAGACTGATTTCCTCATCTTTTACTGACAAGGCTCAAAAGATATTTAAAGCTGATAGCTCAAGTAATATAGGTATAAGTATGTTTCAAGATATAAAATAAAACTAAGAAAAATAATATAATCAACTGAAAGCAAGTGAGGAGGAGGCAGGAAATATAACTACTAATTTTATCATTACTCATGGCAGGGAGTCAATAGATATTGTCTGAAGAAATATGGTAAAAAGTTATACGCAATCACTAGAATAAAAAGATAAACCTTTCAAATCATCAGAATATACACACGCACACCCACCGCCCAAAGCAAGTACTGTCCTGATAGTGAAAGATTTTTTTAAAAGAAAATATTAAAAATAGAACTAAAACCAAATATATCAGTCTTTCCAATAAATATAAAGGGGCTGAACTTTCCTATTAAAAGAAAAAGGATTATTGTCAATGGGGCTGGTTAAATAAATTACAGTACATCTGTTAAAAAGAATTAGGCAGTTCTACATCCACTGACATGAAACATTCATTGAAAAAAGATGCAGAGGCTCTTCCCTGGTGGTGCAGTGGTTGAGAATCTGCCTGCCTATGCAGGGGACATGGGTCGGAACCCTGGTCCGGGAAGATCCCACATGCCGTGGAGCAACTAAGCCCGGGCACCACAACTACTGAGCCTGTGCTCTAGAGCCTGTGAGCCACAACTACTGAGCCCATGAGCCACAACTACTGAGCCCATGTGCCACAACTACTGAAGCCCACGCACCCTAGAGCCTGTGCTCCACAACAAGAGAAGACACTGCAATGAGAAGCCCGCGCACCACAATGAAGAGTAGCCCTCGCTCTCCGCAGCTAGAGAAAGCCCGCATACAGCAACGAAGACTCAATACAGCCAAAAATAAATAAATAAATTTATTTTAAAGAAAAAAGATGCAGAATTATATGCACAATAATACCTCCATTTTTGTAAAAATCTTTAAAATAAAATATATCCACAATTATATATGATCATGTCTATGTATTTATAGTGTATCTCTGAAAGAACACGTAAGACACCAGTAGCAGTGGTATGGAAGTGGAATGATGACTGGAGGGCCCTGTGACAGAGACTTAGTTTTCAGTGCAAACCTTTTTGTACCTTTCTGAATTAGTATTGTGTACATTATCACCTTTTTAAGAAATAAATTAAGCAATCTTAAGAGGGTTGGGAGGTTTAAATGGGATAATGTGTAAAAAGCCCTTCAGCACAATTTCTGCAGGTAGTAACACTAGCAAGTAGTGAGGTGAACGCTGCCTGGCACACACTCAGTGCTTAAGAAATGTTGGTTTTCTTCATCCTTCCAATTTTTGTAATTTATTCCTTACCTAACATTTAGAAAATAGAACAAGTTTACCAAGTACCTACTTTGACATAACAGATGTGATCCTAAAGTTGCTTTTAAATAAAAATGTAGCCAATTCACATTGATTTCTACTGATTCCAAAGGGAATATTCTTTTTTTTTTAAAAAAAAATACTCATTGGAGTATAACTGCTTTACAATGGTGTGTTAGCTTCTGCTGTATAACAAAGTGAATCAGCTATACATATACATATATCCCCATATCTCCTCCCTCTTGCGTCTCCCTCCCACCCTCCCTGTCCCACCCCTCTAGGTGGTCACACAGCATGGAGCTGATCTCCCTGTGCTATGCAGCTGCTTCCCACTAGCTATCTATTTTACATTTGGTAGTATATATAAATCCATGCCACTCTCTCACTTCCTCCCAGCTTACCCTTCCCCCTCCCCTTGTTCTCAAGTCCATTCCCTATGTCTTCGTCTTTATTGTGTTAGCACACGGTATTTGTTTTTCTCTTTCTGACTAACTTCACTCTGTATGACAAACTCTAGGTCCATCCACCTCAGTACAAATAACTCAATTTCGTTCTCTTTTATGGCTTAGTAATATTCCATCTTTTTTATCCATTCATCTGTCGATGGACACTTACGTTGCTTCCATGTCCTGACTATTGTAAATAGAGCCGCAATGAACATTGTGGTACACGATTCTTTTTGAATTATGGTTTTCTCAGGGTATATGCCCAGTAGTGGGATTGCTGGGTTGTATGGTAGTTCTATTTTTAGTTTTTTAAGGAACCTACATACTGTTCTCCACAGTGGCTGTATCAATTTACATTCCCACCAACAGTGCAAGAGTTTCCCAAAGGGAATATTCTTGTGTACAATCTTTAGTTATGACTATGTCCCTGACTTTTTTAGTTGTAAGAATCCCTACTCCCTAAACTTCTCTGGAAGGTTAAGTAATTTGTAAATTAACCATCACATGCAGGACCACAGAAATACACACAGTACTACTTGAATGTATTTATAGAGTATCCTAGGCAGAGGAAAAGAAGAGAGAAAATACGAGGGATTAAAGAATACAGGAAAGTTTGGCTTAGAGAGAGAAAGCTTAGACAAAACAAAAAGCACAAACAAACTAGAAAACCCAAAGGGACATTGATTTCTACTTTAATGTTTGCAAATACTCTGAGTACACCTGAACTCTCCAAGTCCATAAGCTTCTATGTTAGTAAGATATAAAGATCAGAGAATAAACTTTGCAGGAAGATTTCAGTGGGTAAGTTGGGTTGGGTGACTGAGTAGAAAAATATGAGAGAATCCTTAGGTTCTCTCCATAAATGAGTATTACCACCTGCCAGTAATCCATGCAGAAAAAAAAAATCCTAATTGTGCAGGTTTAAAGGCCAAAGGCATCAATTACCATCCAAAGACTAAACGAAGACAGACAGAAAGATCCTGGTGATTAAGGTGCTCAATTTCCTGGCATGTATAATTCACCTATCAACCTGTACCATCCACTCCTCCCAAACCCAAACTCAACTCTAGAGCAGGCTGGTCTCCACTCCACCTTCCAAAAACACCTTAAATACTAAACTGGGCTCTTCGGCCTACTCCATTTTCAAAATCTTATCTGTCCTAAAAAATTCCTTCAAATTCTACACCCACTGCCTCATAAGACCTTCTCTGAGCATCCACTAACCCATTCCTTCTCTGATTCCCTAAAATGCAGACATCAGGGCTTATATTGCTTTAAAAAAAATAAGCTATTTTTTAAAATAAACTAGATTTAGACCATAATATAGGGTACACCCAGGTAGGTTCTTAACACCTACATAAGAAATAAGACATTATTGGACTTCCCTGGCGGTTCAGTGGTTAAGACTCTGCGCTTCCAATGCAGGGGATGTGGGTTTGATCCCTGGTCAGGGAACTAAGGTCCCACATGCTGCGCGGCACAGCCAAAAAAAAGAAAAGAAATAAGACACTATGGAGTTGAAACCCCAGCACAACCCTTCCTAGGAAACCATTTTATTGAATCTGGCATTTTTCACCCTCATTTTTGTTTCTACATTTTCTATGTATGTATCCCTAAACAATATATAGTGTTGCTTTGCATGTTTTAAAGACTTTATATAAATGACATCATAGTGTATTTATGACTTACTTTGACGCTAAATCATAAATGCTACTTTAAATACTACTTAATTTCATGGCTTGGCTGGCTGATTTCTCCAACACAAATTTAAGAAACATTTGCTCTACCACAAATGTAAAAGGCAATTAATTCACATTTTCAAACACAAAGAAAAGTACAGAGAAACATATAACATCCACGTACCCATCACTCTGACTTAACAAATATTAACACTTGTCACACTTCTGTTTTTTTTGTTTTTTTTTTTTTTTTGTGGTACGTGGGCCTCTCACTGTCGTGGCCTCTCCCGTTGTGGAGCACAGGCTCCGGACGCACAGGCCCAGCGGCCATGGCTCACGGGCCCAGCCGCTCCGCGGCACGTGGGATCCTCCCGGACCGGGGCACGAACCCATGTCCCCTGCATCGGCAGGCGGACTCCCAACCACTGCGCCACCAGGGAAGCCCCACACTTCTGTTTTTAAGAAAATAAAGCGTTAGAGAGACTTCTGAAGTCCCAGTTGCAGTCCCCAGCCCTGCATTCCCCTGCCTCCCCAAGAGATAATCACTATCCTGAAGTGGGTACAAAATCCTTCCCACCTGCTTTTATACTCTTACATATATTCATGTATCCATAAACAACATATAATATCTTTTTTATGTTTTAAAACTTTACATAAAAGACTGCATGTACATATCGGTCTACATCTTGCTTTTCTCACTCAACAATGTGTTTTTACCCAGCTCTGCTTTTAAGTTTTTCTGATTACAGAAGTAACATATGTTAAGTGGAAAAACTGGAAAGGCAGTAATATGCAGCATCCTCACCAGGGGAAGCTGTGCTGCCAAGGAGTTTTTCAGCTTCTACTGAGCAGTGGTGGCACCATGTCTTTTTCTGTAGTCCCCTCACCACCTGGCAGAGCATGACACACACCAGCAGGCACTTAACAATCCTTAGTGAGTCAAGGCTGGAACTATACAAAACCCAGGCCTCTGTTTAAGCTGACTCCTGTCTAGCTAGACCTAAAAACAAGAGGCAATCACACTGCCTCTCAGAAAAATCACACTGCACACACAGAGAAAAGAATGCCACGGGCTGTACTACAACAAAGACAAAATGAAGCAAAAATCTCAGTCAATCTCCGTTGTTCTCGTCAAAAAACCAACGCCAAAGGATGTATTGGCATAGCTGGTTCACGTAGTCGGAACGGTGCAAAAAGCTTGGCAGGAAAAACATCAACAGGTGTTTGTTCAGCACTGACAGAGGAGCTAAAGCAAACATGGGAACAGAGCTATCCAATTTAAAGCCAAACATGCTGGCAATCAATGCAGGGTCACACACTCACTTGATGGAAGTCTTCCAGAACTGGCTGTTTCAGGGATAATTCAGTATCTCCTAGTCACTGACTTTATCAATAAAGCATTTCCAAGCTAAGAATAGGTAGTAATGTACCTGCCCAGATAGGCTGGGACCATTACGCCGAGTCTACTATCAGATTCATTAGTGTTATGAAAAATGACCAAATGACAGAGACGGTTTCAGTTAAAAATCCATGGGCTCCTAAGTAATTCGAGTGATTAGACACTTTTCTCAGCTTCACTGAATGTTCAAAGAGCTCCCTGGCTTTCACAATAAACACTTTTGCTTAAAAAGAGGGAGAAGCCCTCCCCAGAAGGGTTGGAAATAAGAACATGGGAAATGAGCCAGGCTTTGGCTCACATTTGTCTCTCCTACTCCAAGTCTCATCCGCATCTTTTCAATGGCAGCGTCCACACGCTTGGACTGGATGAGGTGCTTGGACAGACGGTGTCTAAATCTTCGCAGAGACTGAGGGAAGGGGGAAGCAGTAGCAGAGTGTGGATCAGAAGTCAAGAAATTTAGAGTGTCCTTTGGGGCAAAGTCACTTTCCCCCTCTGGCCTCAGTTTCCTCACTGGCAGTGCTCTTAGGGTGGAATTCTAACATTCTACAATTTCGTGACACTCAGATGTTCAGTGGGGCCAGTGATTCACTGCTTTCAAAAGCACAAGATGGAAAAAGCCACTTCTGGCGCGCCCCCCGCCCCAAATCTACTTTTTTTTTTTTTTTTTTTTTTTTTTTTTTTCCAAATCTACTCTTACCTGTAAATCATGCTTTTGTGAGTGACAGAGCAAAAGAGAAATATCCAGTGACACGAGTTGGAGTTGGCAAGTTTAACATTCAACGTCAGAACTGGTAAGAGCCTCAGAGCTCACTTAATCCAGACTTCTCATTTCATAGATAAGAAAACTGAGCATGGAGTAGTTAGTACGTTGTCCAAAAATGTGGCTTTTTCTGAGGATAGGACACCACAATCTTACCTGACCACCCAAGCCAGAAACCTGAAGGTGACATCTCTTTGGCACCTCCTTCTCCCTCACTCCCCAAATCCAATGATTTACCAAGTCCTGTAGATATTCCCAAACATGTCCTTTATTGCCATTGCCCTAGTCCAAACCCTCTTAACCTCTCCCTCTACTAACTGCAGTAGCCTCCTAACTACAGCTGACTTGAACAACGGGGATTAGGGGTACCGACTCCACTCACAGGAGGGAGACCAGTTAGGAAGGTATAGCAGTGGTCCAGGCAAGAGAGGACTCAGTCTGATCCTGGTAGTAGGGGGAGAAGTGGTGAGAACAGCTCATATTCAGGATATATTGTGACAAGCCAACACAGGACTTGCTAATGAATTGGATGTGGCAGGAAGATAAAGAGAAGGATGAAAGACATTAGGATTTTTGGTCTGAGGAACTTGGTCAATGGGCCATTAAGTGAGATGGACAGAATACCTTTGCAGGAGTGGGCAGATGTGGAAATCAAGAGTTCTGCTTGGATGTGTTACGTGAGAGATGCTATTAGACAGCAAAACAGAGATGCATTAACTGTACAGTATCCAGGGACTTCCCTGGCAGTCCAGTGGTTAAGACTCTGCACTTCTACTGCAGGGGGCACAGGTTCGAACCCTAGTCGGGGAACTAAGATCCCACATGCCTCGTGGTGTGGTCAAAAAAAAAAAAAATTGTTCAGTATCCATACGGCAAAAGCATCCAGCACTAGAAATCAGGTTTCTTTCAGGCTAATTCAGGGTTATTTTTCTCAATGGTTCTCAAAGTGCAGCTCCCAGATTAGCAGTAGCGGTATCCTTTGGGAACTTCTTAGAAGCTCAACTTCTCAGGTTCCACCTCAGACCTACTGAATTAGAAACTCTGGAAGTGGGCTTCCCTAGTGGCGCAGTAGTTAAGAATCTGTCTGCCAATGCAGGAGACATGGGTTCGAGGACTGGTCTGGGAAGATCCCACATGCTGCGGAGCAACTAAGCCCGTGAGCCACAGCTACTGAGCCTGTGCTCTAGAGTCTTTGAGCCATGGCTACTGAAGCCCGCATCCCTAGGGCCTGTGCTCTGCAACAAGAGAAGCCACCGCAATGAGAAGCCCGCGCACCACAATGAACAAACACGCAATGCAGCCAAAAATTAATTAATTAATTAATTTTTTAAAAATGAAACTCTAGAAGTGGGGCCTGGCAATCTGTGTTTTAACGAGCCTTCCAGGTGACTCATTACAGTTTGAGAACCACTGCTCAAAATCATACTCTTCATCGCTAACGAACACCTGACAGCCAGAGACCCTGCATTAGGCTTCTCTGTGCCTCCGTAAACCCTCTGCCTATTTAACAATAGGTGGTATTTTTTTCCACCCAGGACTCACTGGGGGCTCCAAACACACCACTGATCAAAGTTTTTCAATTCCAGTTTCAGAAACTAGAGCAACTAGGAGAAACAAATAAAAATAGGAGCTACTGTAATCACAACTATCATTTTCATAATGGCTAATATTAGTGAGTACCTTCTACGTACTTTCTATGCATTATCTCATTTAATCCTCATAACAGCCTTATAAGGTAGTCTGTCCCCATTTTACAGATGAGGAAACTAAGGCACAAAGAGGTTAAGTAACTGCCCAAGGTCACACAGTTAGAAAGTGGCAGAGCTGGGATTCGAAACCAGGCAGTCAGGTTCCAGAGCTTGCATTCTTTTTTGTTTTTTCTCCTTTTTTGGAGATATAATTGACATATAACATTGTGTAAGTTTAAGATGTACGTTCTGTTGGTTCAGTACATTTACAGTCGCCCTCCGAAGTTTGATCCACGGTTGGTTGAATCTGCGGATGGATGTGGAACCCACGGATATTGAGGGCCAACCATACTGCCATTTCATATAAAGGACTTGAGCATCTGCAGATTTTGGTATCTGAGGGGGTCCTGGAACCAATCCCCCCCAGACACTGAGGGCTGACTGTACTGCAATGTGATTACCACTGTCGCATTGGCTAACACCT
The DNA here is from genome assembly GCF_963924675.1 of Phocoena phocoena. Taxonomy (NCBI): domain Eukaryota; kingdom Metazoa; phylum Chordata; class Mammalia; order Artiodactyla; family Phocoenidae; genus Phocoena; species Phocoena phocoena. Next base: position 67,911,867 of record NC_089228.1, on the reverse strand, counting down.
CTATCATGTCACATAATTATCATTTCTTCTTTGTGGTTAGAACAATTAAGATCTAGTCTCTTAGCTACTTTGAAGTTTATAATACAGTGTTGTTGACTATAATCACTATGCTGTCCATTAACTCTCCAGAACTTATTTATCTACTAGTTTCAAGTTTCCAGAGTCTGTATTCTTAACCACATGGTACATACTACGTCCTGTCTTCCTAGGCATCCACACAAGGACCATTTGATGTATTAAGTACATGGGGCTCTTATGAATAACTGAAAGAACTTAAAAAAGATGTTTAATTCCATCAAATTACCATATGACCCAGCAATTCCACTTCTACATATACTCAAAAGAATAGAAAACATACTTTCACACAAAAACCTGCACATGAATTTCATAGCATTATTCATAATAGCCAAAAAGTAGAAACAACCCTAATGTCCATCAACTAATGAATGGATAAACAAAATGAGGTACTTCCATACAAGGAATATTATTTAGCCATTAAAGGAATGAAATACTGATACACGCCACAACATGAATGAGCCTTGAAAACATTACACTTAATAAAAGAAACCACGCACAAAAGGCCTCATATCACATTATTCCATTTATATGAAATGTTCAGAATAGGTAAATCCATAGAAACAGAAAGATTAGTGGTTGCCAGGGGCCAGAGGGAGGAAGGGATGGGGAGTGACTACAAATGGCTATGATGTTTCTTTTCGGAGTGATGAAAATGTTCTGAAATTGGTGGTGATGGCTGCACAAAACCATTTATACTCTAGATGAATATACTGAATACCACTGAATTATACACTTTAAAAGGGTGAATTTTTATGATATGTGAATTATCTCAATAAAGCTATTATTTTACAAAAGGATGTTGTTGTTGTTTTTGCGGTACGCGGGCCTCTCACTGTTGTGGCCTCTCCCGTTGCGGAGCACAGGCTCCGGACGCGCAGGCTCAGCAGCCATGGTTCACGGGCCCAGCCGCTCCGCGGCATGTGGGATCTTCCTGGGCCGGGGCACGAACCCATGTCCCCTGCCTCGGCAGGCGGCCTCTCAACCACTGCGCCACCAGGGAAGCCCCAAAAGGATGTTTAATTCATTTTGAACTTGAGGCTATTTTACTACATAAAACTCCTATTTGTTGTAATTAAGGTTGCTGGATCATGATCAAAGAAACTGAAAGTAATCTGCCATCTCTTTGAATTTTTACCTTTCAATTTGCAAAGAGTAAACTAGTTTCACTTCTAGGTTGCCATGGACGTAGACACAGTTATCTGTGTCATTTCCCCAACCAGAGAAAGTTTTTCTTCAGTATGACTGAAAGAGCACAAATGCAAATGTTCTGTTCTTGAGGAAATGTCCTAATATTTTCCTTAAATCAAAGCACATTCTACCTAAAAGTACTTTAGTTTTCTCCCATAACCAGGGGCTCCTGGGGCTTCCCTGCTAAAAGCACACAGCTGAACAATGTTTCTCTTCAACAAGCAAGGTACTACTATGAATTTTGGCAACATTTTAATGCCTTAAGATAAACAATGAAAATAAATACCTAGCACTGGAGTAAGGATCAGAGAAACATTCTTTTAAATGTTTACTTTCTCTAATAATAACAGTAATACTAATAACTACTATTTATCAAGCAACTATAATGCGCTAAATAAA